>NW_010414615.1:23342-23948 GCF_000710305.1 Buceros rhinoceros silvestris
GGGGGGGGTCTGTCTTCTTGAACATCCCCCAGTACTTCAGATCTGAGAAACACTACCAGTGCCCAAGAAGTGCCCTAGTCTGCTTTTTTGGAAGCCTGGTTTGCAAGCTGCCCATACCTTTAGCTTTCAGATCTTACAGGTTGTTTCCAAAAAGATGTGGTGTTTACCAGCTGCATCTGAACATCCTCCTTAGTGCCTCTTTGGAGTGAAGAGACAGGATCTGTCTGCGTTCACTTGCTTTTCCGCGGATGCAAAGCTACTACATGAGCATGTACCATACTTACTATGAAGGCGATCTGGAGGGTGAGACACGCGTTCGTAAGGTGGGCAAAGCTAGATAACATAAAGCAAGTCAGAATCCGCCACCATGCACAAGAAAAGTGGTGGTAGATCATGATCTGAAACACCCCTCAGAAAGTCTGCTTCCAATCCTTAATCAGATCGGACATTTTTATGCATAATCGGTTATTTGCAGCATTTAAAAGTAAAACAGTTCTCCATTCTGTTCAGGGGATCGTCATGGAAAACCACGTCCATAGCTTAAAAAAATTATTATTATCGTAAGGCCGGTGGAACCACTCATCCTCTGCTGAGAACTTTGAATCA
>NW_010414616.1:0-297 GCF_000710305.1 Buceros rhinoceros silvestris
GGCAGCGGCACGCGGGGAGTCGAGTCCTCCCGCGAACCTGCTGTGCCGAGGGACCGGACCGAGGCCAGACCCGAGGCCCACACCTCCGGATCGCCCGAAATTACAGACCGCAGACTCCGACCTGCGCCTGCCGAAGAGTCCTGAGGCTCGTCTGAAAACGGGTGAGGATATCCAAACTTTCTGCTGTTTTGTCCCGACAGAGCTTTTTTTTTTTCCTGCTGTTAGATTTTGCTTCTCGCTGCCCGCGGCCCCCCCTTCCCAGCCCGGGGGGAATCCAACTAGGCCGGCCGGCGCGCA
>NW_010414616.1:367-2852 GCF_000710305.1 Buceros rhinoceros silvestris
TGGTGTATTTTTCTAGCAGAAATTGGAACTATGAAAATATGCTACTCTCTCTCTGGGAAACTTAGCAGCCGAACCCAGCTGCAGTGTTATCGTGTGGGAAATTATATCTCTACTGGCCTTGTTTTGGTAGCTTTAACCACAACATTCACCACGTGGGGACTAACCCCTTTTATCCAATTATAGTGCTTTAAGAGCTGTGTGCTGTCTGTGTAACAGAGTCACTATCCAATCACCATGTAGTCAGTCGAGTGGACAAGAGTCTATAAACTGGGATGTAATGTAAACAATAAACGGGTCTCACTACGCACCACATTGGCGTTCAGAGTGATTCGTCCCACTGCGCCCCGGAGCCTGCCGTTTCCTATCGCGACAACCCCTGTCTTCACTGTTGGCTGCCTGCCCAGGATTCTGACCTTGACAAAGGAACAGTTTGTGTTCACCTCTCTTGTTCAGTTTCATTTTCTCTCTCTTTCCTCGATTTGTGCCTATATACATATATAGTAGAATGTAAATGTGTGAATTTATTCTTTATGAAAAGTTTGTTTCAGTTATTTGAGCAGACCGAGGTGTGAACCCCTGTCTTCACTGTTGGCTGCCTGCCCAGGATTCTGACCTTGACAAAGGAACAGTTTGTGTTCACCTCTCTTGTTCAGTTTCATTTTCTCTCTCTTTCCTCGATTTGTGCCTATATACATATATAGTAGAATGTAAATGTGTGAATTTATTCTTTATGAAAAGTTTGTTTCAGTTATTTGAGCAGACCGAGGTGTGAATTTCTTCCTTCCCCTTTTTTAAACCCTTCTGTCTCTGTTTAGGACAGATGGATCCGTTAAGGTAAATCGAGGAGTGGGTACCTCGGTCCCTCGACCCTTGACAGCATGTAACCCATTTATTTTGACAAACCTTTTGGGCACAAAGAACTACAGTTGAAAACTGATTTAGGGAGATGGCTTCCCATCGACTTTTAAAGGAGTTTAGCCTCCATACTGCACTTTCTCATCACCCGTCTTCTGGTTTAACCTTACTACGTTACTTTATGTTATTTGTATGGGAGAGCCTTGGGGCTCCAGGGAAGGACGAGGCTACATTGTGTTAGCACACATACCAGACAAAAGATGAACCCCTGTGGGGGGTTCCTACCCCTGAGGGATTTTCCTACCACTCGTACCAAATTTTCTCACATGGCATTTGGTATTTCCGTGTATCAGTGTCACTAGTTTAACAAATTAGACAGAACATAATCTGTTTCAAAAGGAGTGATTGTCTGACAAGTTAAATAAGACGGCTTTAGATGATACACCTCTTGTGATGCTGAGTCTGGGATTTGAAGCCTCACGTGTGGCTTGTGTGAAACGTGCAATGATACCGTGATGGCTCGGGAAGCGCCGTTGTGCGTGCAGGCAGGAAGAGCTGTTTGCGCAGCAGGGACATGCTGCTTCAGAACAACTGGCGCAGCGGGGCTCTGAGCAGCGGGCTGCAGGCTGTGCCAGGCCTGTGAACGCTCACAGCAGCACGTCTGCTACTGAAGCGCAGAACAGAGGTGCCAGCTCTTGGAAATGTCCTGATCTTGGACAAACAGGGCTTCTTGGTGTTGGATGCTCTTATTGATTTTATTTTTTAACATGCCAGACTGCAAACCTCACACCACCCTGGGAGTAAAACATGGAGAAAACATTCAGCCGGTGGCTAGAAAAGTTGGTTCAAAAAATGTTTTAAGAGTAAGTGGTTTGAGGTTTGTTGTAGAAGGTCGATCCCTGAAAGAAATACGGTCCCTGGGAATCTCACTAGCAGCAGCTGAATCATATGGCAGTGGCTTTAGTAAATTGAAGAGCTGATCTAATATTTCAATACCTTCAATTCTGTAATTAAAGGTATCAATTGTGTCTAATTCTACAAATTGAGAACTGTGGATGAATAATAGGCTGTTATTGATGGATCCTGAGTTCTGGTCGGGTGGCACTGAGTAACTATGTTTCGCCTTTAAGGCCACTTACTCACAAAACTGTACTCAAACTAAGTACATTAAACTCATTTCAGTAACATAATGCTTGGTTGGCACGATGGGTCAGAGTATGGTCTTAAATACATCCATTTCCTCACTTTTTGGCCACTGTTTTGCTATTGAGCAGTTTCCTGTGCTCTGAGTGCCAGCATTATTTCAGCCCAGGTAACATTACCTCATCTCAAACACTTTATCTTCTGATAAAAAATCAAGACTGATTTTAAAAAAAAATCAATCCTTCTTTGGTTGAGTTTCTTCAAATGCAGTTATCACTGACACAACAGACAAGCTGTCTCCGCAACCTGGAGGTGCTGACTAAAGATAATCCAGCTGTCGAATCCAGATGTTAATCTGGTATGGTTCAGAGATTGCGCACTGCTGGGGCTCTCTGTTCCCCAGGATAAAATGAGATTGCTGTCTTGAACTTCTGTTTGCTCTCCCTGTTTCCTTGATGCTTGTCCTCTGCCCGTCTTCCTAGGGTGA
>NW_010414616.1:2988-19858 GCF_000710305.1 Buceros rhinoceros silvestris
ACAAATTTAATTGATGGTTAAATGTCCCTGAGGGTATGTCAGCTGTGGAACAGAGTGGTTAGGAAGGGTTTAGTGAGTCACTTGGTCAGCAACACTGGCTGGAAGGTGGAGCAGGGAGGAGGGAATGCCTGACTTGGCTGGGGCTCCTTCCATTCCTGAAAGCTAAAGTCCTGTTCTCTTCCCATGGATGGAAAGTTACCTGGAGGGCAGGAGTCTGTGCCCACATTTATAGTTGGAGGCATGTAATCAGCTGTGCTCAGGATTTCAAACTGGAACAGGTAACCCCAAACTGTTCCACAGCAGGGAGGCGCCGATCTGTCTTTCTGTATGTCTGCTCTCTGCCTGCTGTAATGAGTTAGACCAGCCCGCTCTTGGATTCTGAGGTGTGTAACTCCGAGTAGCAGTAACAAGAATCCTGTCCCCAAATGACACCCCCTGCTCTGGAGATTTCTCTCTTTCTGCCAACTGACAGCATGTGAAATAGCACGTGTGAGGATTCCTGTCCAGCGCCCATCATTTGTCTGTTACGTTTTTAGGACAAACATAACAGACCAAGAGGATTTGGGTTGTTTTTAGACCAAGAAGATTTGGGTTGAATACTCTGAGAAATGAAGCTTTGGCATGGAGTACATTTCTTTAAAATGATATAAATGGGGTAAAGGGAACAGTGAACTGTGTAATTTCATAACCGGTTTCATTCCTCTGGCGAAAAGCCAAGCAGAAGCAGTAGTACTAACCCTTATGGTTTGTGGAAGAAGTTGTATTTTATTTTTGAACATCTTTCTATTTTTCCTGTGAGTAGGACAAGTAATATGTTAAATGCTTCTGGTTTAACAAGTTAACTAATTGCTCTTCAAATTTGAATGAAGGCAAGTAGTCAAAAGGTTGATTACATTGAATTTATTAATATGATGATTTTTTCTACTTATTTCTTGATATTGAAAGTGCTGAGAAGTTGCTGAAATTGTCCCTTCATTGCTGTGATGCAATTCGTATTAGCTGAAGAACTGGCCAGGATTTCCTAAAAACAATATTTCCCGAGTTGTGGTTTTTGCCAGTTTTGTTTTCTTTGGATTTCATTGATGGTAAATAATTTGTCTCTAGAGAAAGAAGCAGCTCAATGTTTCTCTTGGGTGAGGCAAAGTGAAAAAGCTGCACAGATTGTGGTGAACCAGTTGATGCGTCATTTCCTTCCCACTTCCTCTTCCTGAAGTGTTACTGGCCACTGTGACTGCACTGGGAGTTACTCTCCGAGTGCTTTTAAGTGTCTTTTGGAAAACAGGAATTTGGAAAATTATTTGGGTCAACCAGCTGCTTTAGGTAGCCATTACTCCCTGTGACATTTCACTGATGTCAAAAAAGATTTTTCTAAGTATGAAGTATAACTCGCAGAGGGCTGGTAAACGGAGACACATTAAAAGTTCAGGCTGTGTTTCAGAGAGCCCAGTTCTCCCGGAGGTGTTTCAATAAGGGACACTTTCCAGAAGTGCTCAGTGCCCTCCTACTGTGTTAATTGACTTGAAAATTTGATGGCTTGACTTTGTGCTCAGCTGGGCATTGAGTGGTTCTGAAATCCCAATTTTCCTTTTACCCTTTGAAGCCCTGGGGAACAAAATGACAAAAAGCCCAGTGAATCTTAACATCTTCCTTCCTGGTTTATCTTAACATCTTCCTTCCTGGTTTATCTTAACATCTTCCTTCCTGGTTTATCTTAACATCTTCCTTCCTTAGGCTGAACCAGTGCGTGCAGCTGAAGCAAAGACAGCTCACACCAGTACTGACACCGCTGGTTTTCTGGTGCTGTCACTGGCTAAGATGCGGTACCTGACTGTGATGGATGTCATATTGTCAAGAAAGAGCAAAGATAATTTTCAACTCGCATGCTGAAGCAGGAGATGCTGGTGTTTGTGTTTAGACCATGTGGACCACACCAACAGGATGCGGCGTGCTTCGGGAGACGAGCCCTCCAGGGAGGGAGGTGGTGGGGGATGCCCGGATAGCTCCACCCTTTCTCTGGCTTTTTCAGACCACAAGCTGGTGATTCGAGGTTGCTATCAGCTAAACAGGAGGGATCTGATTTTGTCTCGATACTAATATTGCCAGTATATGGCCAGGTTTATAAAACTGGCTGTGGCTGAGTTTCCTTGCCTCCCCTCCCTCGGTTCTAGTTGTCTGTTCGTCCTCTTGCCAAAGGCAGGCAGGGCAGAGTCTCAGCATACCGAAACCCGTAATTCAGAAGCTGTACGGAGTGATCTACATGCAATTGAACATCTCAGCAAAGCCCCGTGAAGTCCTTGGACTTTCATTGATTTCTCTGGTCTTTGATGCAGACCTTTAAAATTTCAAGGACTGAAGGTTGCTTCTATCTGCTGTCTCCCACATGGCTACTTGGCTGATCCTTAGGTCTGATCCTCACTTGTATGAACTAATCTTTCTCTCACTGAACTCAGCAGAGCTTGCAGATGGTCTGAAGTCTGTATTTGCGTTTGAACAATTATATCAAAGCATGGCGTTTTCTTCTGAGAGGCTGTTTGGATTTGAGGGGAATTTTTGTTAGGTTCCCTTTGTCACAGAAACAGTTCAATGGTACTGTTGAAATCTGTCCATGGAATTGGTAGCTCTTTCCACTGATAGCCATCTATGCTTTGAATCCTTGCATCCATTAAAATTCATCATTACTTTTTCTGGCTTTAGAATCACCTGTAAAATGCTGCATATCATTAGGTGAATCTGAGTAAAGAACAGTTCCTGTGCCGTATCTTGTTCTCCAGAAAGCTCATTCAAAGCCAGAGAAGATGTGCTAGTGCATATTCCAGGCAACAAATGCCTTCTCCAACCGCAGCATGGATTAGAAACAT
Organism: Buceros rhinoceros silvestris; assembly: GCF_000710305.1. NCBI lineage: Eukaryota > Metazoa > Chordata > Aves > Bucerotiformes > Bucerotidae > Buceros > Buceros rhinoceros. The sequence goes on from NW_010414616.1 coordinate 5,847, forward strand.
GAAGCAGAGCAGCGAATCCTGCACTCTCAAGGAGCCAGAAGTGGGGGTATACCAGATCCATTTTGGTTCACAAATTGAAAGTCCTAACTATCTGAGAGACTAATAAGGCTTATACCTACTAATTGGAACATTATGTCCGTTTTATTATTGGAAGGAGGCTCTACAGTGTAGATATTACCATCACATAATGCCTACTGTGTGCCATTATGCGATTTAGATGGCCACTGTGGGATAATAATTCACACCTTGCCGGGACTTGAAGCTGAAGTCTAATATGCAAGTTTCTTCTGCGAGGCTTAGAGACTGGTGCCACATTGTGCTTTCTGAATGTGCTGGCAGAGGGAGGGGGCTGCCTCCAAGAGGCTGTACTCAAGATTAGTGCAAGACCTCGAGCAAGATGCCTCATTCCTGTAAGTGCCTGTTTCAGTTCTTGTGCTTGTGACACATGGGGTAAGAGGCAGGACAGTCCCCTTTCACCTGTGCTGTGTTGCTGTCCCGGGTGTGGACTAGCTCATACCATGCTACTTGGACAGTGGGACCTCACCTAGCTTAAAGTCTCCATGTGCTGGCTACCTTCTAAGGGCCTTGACAGGGTCATCTTGGCCAAACCCAGCAAGTTACGCCTTCTGAGCAGTGCAGGGGTGTAAAACATCACTTGGTACAAGTGTTTGCATTTTAGTGAGACATTAGGGGAAAAAACTGACCAACAGGAATGATTTTCTTTCCTTGCACGTTCTGTTTTCAGACTGGAGCTGTGAGCTTCCCCAGGTGTCTAGGGCAGAGCACAGTATTGAACGCCACCAGCCCTCCTGAGGTACTGTGAATTGTAGGCTATGTAATCAACAGAAATGTATTTAATTGACTTTGCTCTGGCCAACAGGTGCATTGCTATGACAGATGGAAAGGATTTGGCCTTGGCTTGTCAGACCTCTGTAGTGCCCCCAGACTGTGATAAATACCAAGTTCAGAGCTGGTAGCCAGGTAAATTGCTGGAGTGAAAGCTCTTGGTCTGAAATGAATAGTTATGAAGTAAGAATTGCTATTAATATTCTCCCACTGATATAATTAACCAGAGTGCAGGGCTAACTTCTGCCCTGGAAAGGTTATTTACCAGAAGGGTTTCCTGTGTGACACTCGGGGCTTTGCAGCAGAGCACCCTTTCCAAACGAGCCCCGTGCTGCCTCACGCAGCAGTTCCTGTGGATGTGAGGCTGCTCGTGACAGATGGGTTACTACGTTCAGATGGAAAGTGTTTCTGACTTGCTCAATTTCTACTCTCACCTGCAGATTATTTTTGAGTGGAATCAGCTCTAACAATATTGTGACTTCGGCCAGCAGATGAAGACATGGATGTTAGGTAGTCTGTTTCCTGCAATTTGGCTTTTTTCAAGATGTGGGGTTAGGAGGGGGGATATATATCTTGTATTGACTGAGCAATCAAAAGTGGGATGACTTGTTTTCTCAATGTCAGCGAAAGATTAGGTTTTTTGCTGTGTATTGCCTCAAAAGTGGCAGGTAAGCTTAGACACTGTCAGCTCAGAGATATCGGCTCAATATCACGCTGCAGCACTGAAATAATGTATATTGGACCATTATCAGGGAAATCTTGAACTTGCTTGTAGCACACATGACTGACAGTTAATCTTTACCTTAATTAATAACAAAGGATCTTGTTTGCAGAAGTGCTTCTGATTGCCCTTTTGCAATTTCCTATCCCAGAGACAATCAGTACTATTGATTGTAATGTTAGATTCAATTATTTCGGAAAATTCATTAACATGTTAATTCTTAACTGCTCTAAAGCATTCAACTTTCTTTTTCATCAAAGCATGGGCTTGAGTTTTATTAGTTGCTGGAGGCTCTGGAAGCTGAAAGACACATGGCAGGAGAACTGCCTAGTTTTCAGAAAGGCGGTAAGGGAGCTCACATTTGTCATGAATTCATGTCGAAGACTGGAAGGGAACAAAAAGTTTTATTTCTGCAGGACCATTGGCATTGAGAGGCTGAAACAGGAAAAGGTAGGAAACACACCTGCTTGTTGCACAAAGCCACTGGCTCAACTGTAGCAATGTAAAGCCAGAGCCGTCCGGGAAGCGAGGCCCAAAGTGACAGCCAGGTTCTTACATCTCTGCCCAAGCTGAATCTAATGTTGCTTGGGAGTAGACCCCAACGAAGCAGTGCTATGCCTGTGAAAGCAAAGCGTGCTTTAACGTAAGGCACCTTAGAAGCTCCTTGGCCATGGTGGTTGGCACATGGAGGAACTCATTAAACTTTCTGACGTTCTTGATTTTCTCAGGAAGCCTGGCCCTTTTGTAGATATGTGGATGTCTGTGCCAAAAGTCTCATGTAGCTTTCTGGAGGAAGTAAGAAAAGTTCCTCTTTCCATGTTTGATGTCATTCTTACCGTTTCTCTACCGTGGACTCTGACACCAGAGTGAAGGGATGTTAGCGCTCTGTCCTTTTGTTTGATACAGTCTCCTTTTGAAGATTCAAAGAGGAAGGAGCCTTTTGAGTATTGTCTCCGCAAACAGCGGGTAGACGATAGGGCAGTCCAGAATCAAGGAACGCTCCCTAGTCCTTGTGAGGATCGCTTGGGGTTAATTTTGAGGGTAGATTTTTGTGTCACTTCGGGAGATACTGGAGAGGCTCATAATAATGCTCCGTGCTGGTATCAACAATGGCTCCCAACAAAACATGGATAAGCTCAAGCAGAGATGGGGCATCAGCAGTTACTTGCAGGAGTGCTTTGACTTTTATCGTTTTGTCTGACATAAGCGAAGATATGAAGGAACATAGTTAAAACAGAAGGTGGTTTCTACCAGTTCCATGAATTTAATAGTAGCGTTTTTTGTGTAGACATTTTTTCCAGTTTCAGCTTTGCTAGGTTTTTTTTTTTGTGGAGGAGTGGGGTGTTTGGCTTTCCCTCCACTGGTTCTCGTCATTATGAGAAGTTTTTTTTCCCCACACTTGCCCACCACCTGATCTGAGTGGTTTGCAGGTTATCTCTGTCCCTCAGGAACAGATCCTTAGTATGGCTTCAGATGTCATACCTGAAGGTAACGCAGACATAGTGCTTTTGTAAGATAGGAGCTGATGCTCTCTATAGCAATTTTCCTCTTTACTCTAGTTGAACGTGTTTGTTATGTGAAAAGAGACTGAGAACAGTCAGTGATACCTTGAGTAACGGCTGAAATGCCATCCTACTTTTCAGCCATTTGCAATTGCAGCACCTTGGTAAATCCTTCTGGCTAAAAAACCTGACAGATTTTTAAACACTGTAAGCAATATGAATAGGTCCTGGCCAGATTTCTTCTGAACTGTGAATAGACAACACAAAGCTCCAAATTAGGAGTCAAGCAACTTACCTGCTTTTTATATAAATTCAGATACCACTTGTATTTGTATTGTGAAGACATTTCCATGAAGAAAAGGAAACAATTATGTAGCTGAAGTGCTTCTACCAGCGGAACATGTCATTCCACTGAAGGGTAAACATCCTGAAAGGAACAGAAGACCCAAAATGCAGCGTGTTTAAACATAGAGTGGTAGACAGACATCTAAAAGATAAAAGACCTCACTTACGAGCAGGTACTTTGAGTCAGTGTAATATCTACAGGGCTATTGCTATATTTAGTACCACTTTGGAACTCTGTCCTTTCCATGAATCACTGTGTATGCCTTGAAACGGTGAAGAGGAGCGTGCTTGAACTATGGGTACCTTTGGGCTTTCATTAACTGTGCCAGCAACATCTCCAAGAGTAGCTGCTGGTATTGTGAGTTAAAAATCTGAAAATCTGTTCTTAATCATGCAGCCGGTAGATGTCGGATCAATACAACAGCGTGTATCTCTAAATGAATTTGAATCAGATCATGGATCACTCATATCTAAAGCAAGTTGCTCCTTGCCAATTACGGTGAACAAGACAGTACATTGCTCTGCAGCACGGACCTTTGGGTGGTGAGATGAAAACATCCTTGACTATTTCCAGCTCCCCTGGGATGTCTGGACCCTGAGGAACAATGTCCTGGCCCTGCTGGTATTGACACCAGAGCCTTTGCTGCCATGTGAGATGAGAAAGTGTGGAATGATCCAAGCTTTAGATGAGGAAAAACTTAGTAAAGCATCCAGCATTGTGTGATTTTAGTGATTTTTAGTACTCTGATATAATTTCATTCCAGGAGCTTGTCCCTTGCTGGAGGTAGCTGTGGCACACGTTCCTAATTCATCAGTGTTGTTAGGAATTAGCACAATAAAGACCAGCAGCCTGGTTCTTTTTGCTTTGTGCTCTCTCCTGTGTCTGTGTACAGAAAGTGTGAAGTGTTATAGCTTTGAATTGAATTTGAAATGCAGCTTATAGGCCTTAATCCAAAACTAAGAGTTCATTTTAGGTGGTGATAGAGATGCAGAGAGATGTAGTCCACAGTATGGCATTTATTTTGGGTGCAGGCTCAGAAGGGCTAGATGTTGGTGTTCTGCCCAGCTGTTGGGCAGATGAGGATGTTTTGAGAAGACCTCACTATACCCAGGATGTGGGCAAGAGAGATTGTTTATTAACACGGGAACGGGGTGGGTTGTTAGCAGTTGACTTATGTGGTGTCTTAAATACCTCCTGATGCCAGGAGCCTGATGCTGCCGGGCGCTGGATGGGCCGCTCTTGTGATGTACAGCGTGTTGTGCAGTCTGGACAGTAACTGAGGCTCAGGTCCAGAGAGGTTTCCCTGCTTTTATTCCACCTCCTACTGTTTTTACATCCCTTCTCCTGTCACATAAATAGCTTTCTGTAACGTGCAGCGGCATTCTGCCCCTGCAGAGCTAACTAGCATCAAACATGCTGCCAGACTTTAGTCCTCTAGCTCCTTGTGCTAACAAAGACCTTCTGGATTTCCACTGCACTTGTCTACTTGCATCTTGGGTAAACCAGGTCCCATGCACCAGCTTGTCCTTATTCCTAAGTCTGATTTTTTTAAAAGATAATTCAGGTAGTTATAGATTCTTCACCCTGCCCAGTGAAATCTTGCTTGTGGTTTGGTGTTTGCTACGAAATCAGGACCTAAGGCAGGACAGTAAATACACCTGAGGGCCAGGCTGTAGCCAGAGGAAGGAATGCCATTAGCAGCATCAGCTAATAATCACTGCTTTCTGGTTTTGACCTAAGCTGCTGGTGAGGAGGATGCTGGAGTCAAATGCTCCTGTGCTGGACCTCTGCTTGCTTGTGCAGTACAGCGTCCTCAGCAGGGTGGGAATCAAACAAGAGTCGAGGTCCCTGCTCATGGCTCCAGCCCATGCTCTGGTCAGCGCTCATCTCGGATTTTTCTCCTTTGCTCTCTGCAATATTTGGTACTATGTTGGCTGTGCTTATTCAGCCTTTCCTGCTACTTCCGCGCAGTTTTTCTTGGCTTTTCTCTGATTCCTTACACCCTTCTCTTACAGAATGGGAAACTGGTAAGTTACACCAGTGCCCTCTATGCTCAGTTACCTCAGTTATGTTCTCTGTGTCCATTAGAGTACAAACCCGGCAGCACCAGTGATCTCAGAAACCATACCCTGCAGTGACTTTGCTTTCTCTGGTGAGATGTGTCAGTATCTGAGAGGTGGAGGAGCTGCTGCTGCAGACTTCTGACCCACCGGAGAGGGGTTTCAGGGAAAGACAGTGGTCACTCCTGGCACAAAATAGACAGTCACCTCAGAAGACTGTCACCAGTTCAGGAGCAGATGTGAACACCAGCTTTAAGCGGACCAGACAGCAGCCCTTCAAATGAAAAGTGAGCGTGAGAGCTCTTGGTTTTTGCACTGCACTGTGTTGTCATTGGTTGCAGGTCATCTGTTTTCTGAACCTAATTGTGGAGAAAGGATGTTAGTTGTCATTGCCAAGACATTTTATCTGTTATGAGGGAAGTGAAATATGGTGATTAACTTCTGGAAAGCATGGTCAGGAGGAAAGAATAGGAAACCGTGCTGTGGTGTGAGTCGGTCAGGACACTGGCCACAGAGGGGTGTAGGAAGCAATAACAACCCAAGCTGAGTCATGGGAGCATAGAGAGAAACAGGCTTCTGGATTTTCAACTGGCTGAAAGAAGACAGCAATAACGCTTCTTGCAGCTGCCCTAGGAGGAAGCCACATTTTTCCTGGGATTGCTTTTCTCTGGTTGAGATGAGGGTTTAGAATACCATTTCAGATGAGCTCGTGACTGCTTGGCCTCGGTCAGGTGGTGCTGGGGCTGCAGGACAGGGCAGTACCTGCTGGTCACCAGCCGGGGAAGGTACACCCTGATGAGGGATTTGGGCTGGTAAGAGGGGTCCCATCCTGAGGAAGCACTGGCCACACTTTGCATCGCTCTCCTGGTGCTGTCTGAGAAGGAAGTGCGAGGTGGGCTTGCAGAGCTGGGACACAGCATATACCGACAGTGGTCTGCTCTGTAGGAGTCTGATGAATGCTGAACAGTAAATGGATAAACTAATCTGAGAAAACTGGGTCTGAGTAAAATCCTTTACAGAATCACTTCGCATTAGGAGTTTGGCATTTAGATAGGTTAACTATTTTTAAGCATTTCTATAGGTCTCCCTGAGCTGCATCAGAAAATGTATTTCTCATCTATTGTTGCTATTCATGTCTGTAAGTTGCAAGATATAGAAACCATTTTCCCCTCTTCCTTAAAGTGTGAGTAGCTTGCTAGGCTTTTTTTCTTGGTCTATTTTTTAGGAGAAAGGTCTGAGATCCTTTTACCAAGTGGAGTGGCAAGATGCAGGGATAGTATTTTACTTAGTGATTAAGCCACTAGCCTTGGATTTCATCCCAAATTTTTGCATTGAACCATAAAGAATAAATTGATGTTTCAGCAAGCTCCTAAAATTATAGGAAATTACATCCTGATACAGTCTCTAAGACACCAGATTTTCACCGAGTATTTAATCTCCAGGCTGAAGTGTTTGCGAAGTGCTGACTCGGTGTTCTGCATGGCAGCAGGTACGACGCCAGTGCTGCCGGGCTAATTGCTTTAAGCAGCGGCATGGGGAGCGGGGGGTGAGTTCCCTGCACCGTGGCATGGATTCCTGTCAGCTCTCTGCGGTGGCATTGTGACCACAGGCCGAGGAGAGTCCTTGTGTGCAGCTGCACTTGGTCATCATCTTGAGCCCCTCATACACCCCCCCCCCGAAGCAGTCTGTACTCCAGAGGTTTTGCAGTCATTAGTCCCGGTGTGCGCCGTGGTTGTGCAGAGACCTCCTGAAAACCGTGGGGACCTGCACAGTTGACTGGGAGCTCATTACGGGGACTTAGGACATAACAAATTTCTCTTGGCACCGGTGCTGTCTTGTAGAGGTTGGTAAGTGCTAGCGGCGGTGAGGCTGGAGTGCTGGATGTGGCTGGGGGCGTGTGCGTGGAAGGAGCCTGGATCGGTTCCCTGGTAGAAAATTGATGCATTAATGATGCAAGAGAGGAATTCATCTTCACGGTGAGGTGGTTCTGTGTAGTGCAGATGGCTCTCATGGTGAATGGCTTTAAACAGAGAACACAAAGCAACTCAACACTTCATTTGAAAGATATTGGCTCTTGCTCATCCATAGCAGCTTCTTGAAAGATTCGAAGCTTCATTTTGGCTTTTTCCCGTACTCCAGTTAGTGCTGGGACTCTCACTGATTCCGAGGAGAGCAAGGCTAATCCAATACCGAACACTCTTTAAAAAAAAACCTCACTGTTGCCAAAGTTCCCTTCATGAGCTTTCTGCTGGCTTTGAGAGAACAGAAAGAGGATGCTGACCAAATTCGGTATTTTTTTCTGGAAGGCTGTTGAAAAAGAAATGTGGCAGTATCTGGGGTGAGGGGGGACAGGGATCAGGTTAGCTTCACTTGAAAAACTTTTCCCACCTTTCAGCTATCTAAGCTGATAACTGCAAAGGCTTTTTATTTTTTACAGTTTTCATAGCTAAAGGCCATCCTCCGTTTCCTGTAATTAGGGTTCGTCACTCATTGCTCCAGGTTCTGGCTCTGCATCTTTCCCAAAAGCAAACTTGTATTTGTTTATTGTCTTGCAATAGATAATTATTTTAAAATTTTCATGTGAGAATATTCAGAAAAAGGTTTTATTACCAAATTAATAGCAACCAGCTACTTGTGGTCACCAGAATCAGGACAGTTCTTGTACTCCCTTATTAATCAAAGGTTGAGCTGCCTTCTCTGGATCCTTATAAATGGCCTTTCAGCACGTGATAGGCAACAACAGCACAATCTCGTAATTTGTTTACCCACATAGTTTTCATTCCTCTTCTTCTTCCTCCCATTAGCCCTGTATGACTAGATTGTTTCTATGGGCAGGGAGCTTGTTATTAATGCCAGGTGAACCAATTACTGCCAGAGGAGCCAGTCAAACTGCTGAGTGTGGAGAGATAATGAAGCCTGGCATTTCAAACCCCGTGACCTCATTTATCTAAGCTGCAGTGATTCATAATGGAAAAATCCAAGCAACAGACTGAGGAAATACTTGTCACCTTTTTAAGCACAGCATTTTTAAAAAAATGCATCATTCCCCTGTGCCCCATCACTGCTCCTCATATCTCATGGAGGGACTGGAGACAAAGGCAAATCTATATTGCTAGTTGTGAATAAAATTGCTACCACCTGCTGAAGTGAAATGAAACTGCTTGATGCAGTATGTATTAAAATTTCTCCACTGCTTTAAATGAGAAATCATCAGGAATTTTTCAAGTTCACTCTTTTCCCTATCAAAAAAATTGATGTCTGAATATCTGTTTGCAGAACAGGAAGAATCCTTTCAGCATTTTCTGAACCAGTTGGCCATTGAACGGATGTTTTTACCTGTATAACAGTGCCCTATTTGGCATTCCTTTCAGTAAATTTTCCCATGATAAGCATGAGGAAATACGCAGCAAGTGTAAAGGCCTGGTTTCTGGGGGGGTGGGGAGGGATCTTTCTCCTATTTTTGCACGGGAGGAGATCTGGCTCCAGCGAGCGTGGGTGCAGTTGTGCTGTGAATTTGGTGTTCAGGCCTTTGCTGCCCACCTGCCATCCCGTCAGCTGTCTGAAACATCAGCTAACAAGGGATCTGCAAATCTGCAGAGTGCCTTTGCATCGTGCTCACAAGCTCTGTTAGCTGACTGCTTGTTTTAACCGTGGGGTTTCAAACCCCCAAAATGTATCTTAATTTTTTTTAAAAGCCTTAAAGTACAGATTGCTTTAAGTATTTGTATGCAGCAGACTTCTTGTTCCTCTTGACCAGAAGTGAATATACTAAACATTTAATAGGAGGGAGATTCTGAGGGAGGGGAATTAACCAGGAGCAAATGGCAGTGCTGAGCTCTGCAATCTTTTGCATTTACATATAATAATTGAAAAACTTCTAAAAGAGCTTCTCTTCTGCAGGTACTTAGAGCTATGGTGGATCTTATCAATCTTCCACATCACTGGGTTTTAATAGTCTTGTGAATTTTCTTTTTTTTTAAATGCCAACCCTGGAGTCAATTATTGGGAGAGAACTGTAAAGTTTATTTTAAATAAACATGAGCATTGTCACGGAGTTCAGTCGAACGCTCACCTAATGCAGCATCCTGTTACTGTAGTGAGCTTCTGCTGGAAAATTTCTGGTGCTCCGGACTGCAGAAAAGCCTGAGAATGACTTGGGTGTAGTCAGATGACACCAAAGCCGGAAGAGAAGTTAAAATAAACCTCCAAACTTTTACTCACCAGTATCCCATGCCTTTTCAGTGACAGTTCGTTATTTTTCTTACGTTCCTGGTGTATCAGAAAGTAAAACGTAATATTAGGTCTAGCTTGAGCTGGATTTGTTCCTGGTGGCTGTGGCTGTACCGGCTGTGCACAGTCAGCCCCTCAAGCGTGTCTGAAGGTGAACCACCTCCTCTGCTGCTTGTCGAAGTGTGCTTAATGCCAGCTGTAATCCCAGCGCTGCTGAGGGGTCTGTGCCTGGGAGAGCTCCAGTTCTTCAGCTTTGAGCATTGCCAGGGCAAAGCCTCAGGGCAGCGTGGGGCCGGGTGGCAGCGTGGGGCCGGGTGGCAGCGTGGGGCCTCTGGTCTCCTCAGTTCAGCTAGAGAAGGGCCCTGCTGGGCCATTCCTTGCTTAGGTGTTTCAGGAAACAGCTCCCAAAGTCAGAGCTGGTGACAGCAGTGACTAAAGTACAAGCTAAAGCTGTTAAACTCAGCACTTTAAGCTCAGAAGGAGCTTTCCCATCATTATCAGTGCCGGAGTGGAGGTGGGGTTTGTGCTGTTGCTTACACCGAGTTTGGTTTATGTTAGAATGGCATAAAACTCTATCCAGAAATAGCTATTTTATTTTTGTCTGATTTTAATTGCATTATGCTAATGTGAGGCTGAGAGAGACAAAAGATTGAGGAAAAATGGGATTCTAATTTATTAGAGATGAGGGGAATATAAGTTGTTGCTCAGTGGAGAGAGAAATCTGGATTTTCCTTTGCCCCCTGAGTTAGTGGGACCCCTCCTCTTGCATACTCTTTGCAATCTAAATAGATAACATCTAATTTCAGTAAGGCCACGTCTCATCCTTGTTCTTCCTACTGTGCCTTTACAGAGCTTAAACAGCTGTTTGGGAAGATGTGGTAAAAACACTTAAAATTATTTCAGCTACTTTTCGAATGCCATCATGTAAATAAAAACATGCCTCAGTACACCAGAGCGCCGATCAGGAGTGAAATTACAAATGGTAAATATTTGCAAGTTGGGTACCATTACCCATGCTTTGTTTAACCAGCCTCCTTCCCACCTGTCTTGCTAAATCTCCCTATTGCGGAGCTGACGTGCTAGGAAGCAGTAGCAATTTAAATAAAAAATGGCACAGATTAGGGGTTGGTGCCTCAGAACTTTAATATGCGTTTGACAGAGCATCATTAAGAAAGAAAAAAAATATATAAAGCCAGAGGGGAATTAATCAGCTTCCCTGGGGTGGCAGGAAATGCATAGCTGCTTTTGAACAAGGGTGTTCAGGTATTAGCTCGGTTCCCTTCTGACCTCCCTTCTAAAAAACCAAGTGAAGTCTCAGGAGGCATCTGGAAGCTATAAAAACTTAAATGTGTGGCTGACTGCAAATGGTATAAAGGAAACATTTGTTTTCTTGATTAAGCATGATGTCCTGATACATGTCTTCTAGGAATAAAAGTTACCTTAGAAAAATGTGTTATTTTCTACTACCTTGGGGGAACAGGACAGTGTATGACAGAAGCTTTCCAAAAAATAAAATGTAGGCACTCTTGACACAGAAGACTAAAGGGCTCTTGCCTTGCACTAGATAAAAGGTATCGCAACTGATTGTACTTCCTCGAGAGGATCCTCTTGGGAGAAGCTGCAGCTCTGTAAATGCATATATACGTGCACATATAACACCGCTTCAGACACAGACCTCATTGTAATAGGATTGGACTCCTGGCAATGTGAACTCTTAAAACTTTTGAATGGAAATGGAATTGAAAATCTTTGCTGAGAAAATAGAGTGTAATTTATTTACTGTATAATGGGAAAAAAATGTCTGTTTTTGTGCTGGGTGGCTGCCACGCAATTCTTGCGCTACGTGTCTTAAAATATTGCATCAGAGGGGGAGCTGCCTGGTGGCAGGATGTACAGGAAAACTGTGATCTGAGAGTGGCACCCAAGGCTGGCAGAACTGCCCCAGGTGGATCCCAAACCTGGGAGCGAGCCTTGCCCGGTGCTCAGGCTGTCGAGGAAGGCGTGTGCCCATCTCAAGGTGGGCACAGGGCTTGGCACTGGCTCCACAGCCATCTGCCAGCTCCGGCTGGTGTGACAGAGGGCTCAGCCTTCCCCCTTTATTTGTGTTCTCTCAGTTTGTAACTCGTTAGCTCCAGGGTCACTGTGGAAATGAGATGAAACCCCGAGTGTGGTGCTGGCTTGTTCCTGGCACGAGCTGTGGCCATGAGCCTGATCCCACCAACAGCAAGGAGCCCTCGGGGACACTAACCCAACCCCCAAACCAGCCTCCAAGTGATGCCCGCTCCCACCTGAACATGGCTCTAAAATGTTTTGTGTCGTACAGGCTCGTGAGCCAAGATCTGGTAGCAGCATCTAAAGCATTGCAGGGAGTTGTGGGCTGCTCAGGAGTGGTGGGTGGAATGGACCACAAAACATGGAAAGGACTTGAGAACTGTTTGATAAACTTGAACCAGGAATATGAGGATCAAATTTTCAAATGGCTGTAATTCACCTCCGTGTGATTTGGTAAAGGATTTATTGTAAGTTTTGCGTATGTACTATTTTCTCTTTGAACTCCAGTGTGCCCAGGCTCGTGTTCATTTTCACTAGCAGAGAATATTTCACCTTCTGGAAAAGTTTGGAGCCAAGAGGGCAAAAAACCCCCTTAAGCACATCAAATTTAAAAATACAGTCAGAATACCTTGCGAAGATGTTTCCTTAGTGAAAGTGGGTGCTACAAATAAACACAGCTTTCATTTGCTAAAGTCATGGACTGATAAAGTAAAAATAATTCAGAATAGGAACTAACATAGGCTATATGCATAGTACATGGGTGAACTTGAATTTGAAGGACATTCTCCTGTGATATCACTGTTGCATGGGAGCGAAACCACCACTGTTGGTGCAGGTGAGGTGTAAACCCAGTCCCCTTGGAGGCTGCACATGCGTTCTGACTGTCAGTATCAGGAAGGAAATTATGAGCAAAATGGCAAACATTCCAAGAAAACTTACTGAAAGACCAAAAAAAATACTACTTAGTAAAATAGACTATGAAAGTACAGAAGATATTTGCTGAATTGTAATATCTGAACTTACAGGTGGTAAATTATTGAAAATATTCTGTGGCCCATATTTTGATAGCTCCATTAAGCTTTAAAATACTGTGCAGAAGGCATCCTATCTTAGTTCTGAGTCCCTGGTAATGAGAATTAATTCTTTCACGACATGCTTTTTGGTGTTGCAGAAGGGCACAGTAAGTGTTATTTTGCAGTGTAATTGGTTTTAATTTCCATGTTGATTCTCATGTGAGTTTCAGGCACTTAATTATAACCTAAAGGTTTTTAAAGTAATTGACCTACAAATTCTTGATTAACATAAATATCGTGAATAATATGTGTAAAGAATTTTCCACGGAGGATCTTCCTTTGCTGCCTTGTGGGAAGCCATAACCTCTTACGCAAACGAAGCTGAGCTGAAGCTTGGCTCAGCTTTGCTCCCCGAGGGAGCGGGGTGGTTTGCTCCAGGCAGGTTGTCAGCCTGGCCGTGTGTCTGTCCACAAGGGCATCCCGGCAGGGATATTTCAGGGGAAATATCCTGAACCCCCTGGATATCTGCCTCACTGTTGTGGTGAGCCTGTGCGTGTTCACACCAAGCCTTGTCCTACCTCTCCTGCTGCTGCTGGGCAGTGACCAACCAGTGGCTGGCGAGCTGGGAAGGGGCAAGCTGCCTCTGCTCTGTGGGGTGAGGTGCTGCGTACAGGCTGGGGCTGCTGTGGGGTGACCCACAGCACCCAGGGGTCTGTTGCAGTGATCTGTTGGGGGGAGAGCAGTGGGGTGCTGCTGTCCCTCCATGGGAGTGGGGTTCCAGGCCTGCTGGTGATGGCTGTGCAAAGTCACTGGTGAGGGGGGATCTGAGCTCAGTGAAATAAATACAGGTCTAAAAGCAACTATTGAGATGTTTAAAGGATTCAGTGTAGATATTAGCATTTATCTAGAACATAATTATCTGACTTCACTTTGACTACAGGCCAGCAAAAGTGCAATAATACAATGGGTAAAACATAAGCCAGAAAACAATTTAAAAATAAGTTAAATCTGACTAACAATTGACTTTGTAATTAAAAACCAGTTCAAAATGGTAAGATGTGTCCCACTCCACTCCCCACAAGCAAACTGTATAACAATATTACATGGTTCCTTTTAATTCCATTTTCTTGAAGAGCTGTGGCATAATGATTAATCAATGAGGTGCTAAATGAATTTCCATTTCTGATTAAGTCTGCCACAGGGAAGCATCACTGACTGCACGTGTGTTAGAGGAAGTATTGT
>NW_010414616.1:20148-24783 GCF_000710305.1 Buceros rhinoceros silvestris
GTGGAAACATCCCTCTCCATCTTGCCCCCCTTTTGTTAGTGTGCTTGGTGCTGTTGAGGGTGTTTTGCTTCAGGATGGAGACGCTGCCCACTGCGAAGCCTTACCAGTGCTGGTTCCTGGAGAGGCCCCAGGACATGCTCCTTGTTTTACTGGTGCCCTCGCTGCCAGTTATTAAAATACATTCACATTAGTTGTGGTTAAAAATTCAGTCACAACTATGTATTCAGTGAATCTTCTCTCCTCCTAAAAAGCGTTTGTTTCGTGGAAACATCCCTCTCCATCTTGCCCCCCTTTTGTTAGTGTGCTTGGTGCTGTTGAGGGTGTTTTGCTTCAGGATGGAGACGCTGCCCACTGCGAAGCCTTACCAGTGCTGGTTCCTGGAGAGGCCCCAGGTCATGCTCCTTGTTTTACTGGTGCCCTCGCTGAATGGTGGGGCTTGAGTTTTGTTTCAGAGAGCAGGATGATGTCTGTGGGAAGAACAGTTTTGGAAGAGTTTAATGAATGGCTGGGTCATAGCGATAGCAAGTTACAGCCTTACTTAGGGTTTTGAAGAATTATTGGATGAATGCGTGGTGACGGGTTCATGTGTTTTCCTTCTGGTGGAGTTAATGTACCTTGGGACTGTTTATTTACGTTGCTTACCTTGCCACACAGACTGCAGGGAGAAAACAAAGTTGGGCACAAGAGCCTGTGGAATCAATCGATCACTCATTCTCTTGCCAGTGGAAGTAAGAGGATCGCAGTCGCAGGAGGATCTCTTGATCTCAGTAGCCAACAGATCTATTTTCCATTGAGATGTTAATGCAGACATTGAAATTCCCGTTCTTGTGAATCGTTTTGGTAACTCGTTTATTTTCCTCCCTGAAGTGAGCAAGATTCTCCTCTGTTACAGGGAGAGCAAGCTGAACAGCAGAACTCTTGGCCGTATTTAGGGGAAACTGGTGCAAAAGCCTCGCAGGGCTGATGCAGGTGTTGCTTCTGCCAGATGTGTATGAAAGCCGAGCACTGTCTGCAGCCTGGCCATCACCCTGGGAGAAGGCACAGTGAATGCAACGTGTTTGTGTTCGTTCAGTTGCTGTTGATGACGGTAGAAGTTGCCTGTTTCCCTCTGAAAGCACTTTGGGAGTCCTCAGAAGAGCCATGGCTGAGGAGCAGCAGCTGGCTGCAGTGTGCAAGAGTTTTGTTGTAAACTTCGGTATAACAACGTGCTTAAGTGAAGCAGCACCGCAGTTCTCATGCCTGCAGGGGTCAAGGGACTCTGCTGCTCACTGCAGCTGTGTCCTCTCATCTGGTCTCTCTTGGGGGCTCCTTCTCATTTTCAGTTTGATCTTGATGCCTTGGTGACCACCTGGGTAAAGTATTTTGATTTCATATTAAAATTGAATTTGAGTCTCCCCTTCTTCAGGTTCCTTTTGTTGCTCTTTTTCACCCCCCATACGGCTTTGCTCAGGAGCAGGCTTGTGCCTGGGTGACGGGTAACCAAAGATGAAGAGAGTTTTCATAGTGCCTGAGGGATGCTCGCCTTTTCATACACCAGACATTGGTGACCAGAAGGAAGTGAAGTGGCATTGATGTTGGCTGACAATTTCTCCTTTCCCCTCCATTTTTTTGTTCCTAAGTGGTATTCACAATGAGGCTTTAGAGCTGTCTAGTGTTTTATTAAAACAGCTTCGTTAAAAGCCAGTCATTGTCAAGTGCAAATGCATCTTCTTTGGAAGTCAGATGAAACAAGTATGGGCACTTCATAAACTTTCCAGAATGTGAGGGCTGCAGGGAGCCTGGCTGCAGGGTTTTGGAGCAGAAGGCTTGGTGATGGAGCCTTGAGCCATCCAGGGTGGCAGAGCTGGGGCAGCTGGATCTGCTTCGCCTGGTTTTCCAGCTCTGATTTTGTGTGGGAGGAAAAGGTTCTCAGTGTTGGCTTTCCTCACCCACACAGGGCTGCCAGAAAGCTCTTGTCGCGGGAATTGCTACTGTGGCCATCAGCCCTCTAATTTGTGACTGCTTCCCCTTACTGTCCTACAGAAGATGCTGACACAGGTATTTGCTGTTAGTGGTGATGCATTTTGCTCGGATTTTTAAGGGATGGCTCAGCTGCTGGGCATGAGAAGTGCTAACAGGGCTGGCTGATGTTGCTGTGCAGTTGCATTATCTCCTCTAGTAGTTACTGCCTCCTTTTGTTCCTAAGGTTTATTTTATCCGATTTCTTCCTCTAATTTCCTGATAGTGTGTTTTATCCTGGCTGCTGTTAAAAGCCTGATTTGATCATTTAGGGATCCTTCATAAGCAGATATTTCTGGCTTTGTACTATTTGCATGAATCTACTAATTAAAATTAATGTAAATTGAATGCAAAATTAATGACAAATGAATGCAAAGTTATAAGCAATGTTTTCTGTGCATCTCTTATACACTGTATTTTTGAACTTATCACCTTGTAAGATATTGAGTATGAGCAAACTCAAAGTTAACTTGCCCATCTGTGGGTAGTGTGAGACAGGGAGGAGTGTAGGGCAGCTCTGTGAGGAGAAACAGACTGGAGATTGTCTTTCAGAGCTTCAGAGTCAGCATATGGCAACTAATCTGTCACGTGTGAAGGTTTTCAGTTAGTTGCTGAGCTGGGGAATCATCAGTATGACAGCAAAACTGCTTGTACTCTCAGCTACTGGAGGCCAAGCAAAGTTTTCTGGGTCTTTGTGGCTGAGAACCTGGTCTGATGTCAAGGCATCATCTCCCGTGGCCCCTGGCCAGGAGCTGTGGGCAGCTGCAAATGCCGGTGCAGTTCGTGGGTGCTGAGGATTAGCACCTTTAAACTCAGCCCGTCACCCTTTCAAGGTCACGGGCATCCAAGGGTTTAGGGACATGCTTGGAGGACGTTAGCTGGCTGCGGTTGTTCGTGAGCAGCCTGGCAGAAAGGCAGGGTTTGCAGTGGCTGGGTCTGATAAGGGACTCAGCTGTGTGTGATGTGGTCAAACTGGGGAGTGTGCTGTTGTGCCAGCTGTCATGGATTTAAATAAGAAATAAATTGGTGGGGGACAATCTGGTTTTGTGCATTGGGTTTACACCTGAAGGAGCTGTTGCCATCTCCTTGACTCCCATGACTCCTGCTTATCCCTGTTAAAGACACATTGAACAGAGTCCGGACTTTTCTGGCTTGCATTTGGTGAATGTGCTCTCAGCTGTCACACGTTTGCTTCATTCTGTTTTTAATGACTTTGAAGATTCCCTCAAGCAAAACTGGAGAGAAAAAAAGTACCTTTGTTCTGTGAAACTGTAATAACATCATTACTACAAGTAGTACAGGACCATCATTCTGCCTTGTTCCTCCTCTTTTTATTTTTATTAAATATAATAGAGTTGGTTAAGAATCTTTTCTCCTCTGAATTTTAATTTTAGATTTCCTTCTGTTTCCCCCAGCTTGATCAAGTCGGAGTATAACACTGAAAAGTCACTGATAAAAAAAAAAAATGTATTCACTCGATCAGGCTGGGTCATTTGCAGAATAAATTTCAGTTATCACCCTCTTCTGAAAAGGACAGCTTCTTTTTTTTTTACATTTATTTGTGGGCAAAGCTATGCCAGAGCTCAGCAACCGTAATCTTTCAGACTGGAGCCCTGAGCCTGGGGGAATTTAGCCGGCTCCTTTTAATTCCCGTGTGGATCCCGCTGCTAACAGAAGCGACATACGCGTGCACATAAAAGCGAGCATTATCACATTACCTCTGTGAGCCGGGCGAAAGCTATTAAGAGTGACAGCCTCACTTATCTGTGGGCTCAGGCTCAGAGCGGCATGGCTTGGTGGGAAAGCTTTCCAATCACGCTTTGCCCTCAAAGGCACCCTGCCAGCAGACAGGAGACGCAGGAGAACACCACGATGACTGTCACACATCAAGGTCCCACCTTGAAAGAAAAACAAAACCCCTCTGATAGTCGTGAAATTAAATATGGCTTTGGATCCACTAATTTTAATCTAATTTAATGTTGTTTCTTTAGTCAGCAGAGGTGGACAGGTACATCTGGGGGGTGACTTAGCCCTCCTCTCTGACACCCACCCTGTGACTTCAGGAGGTGCCTGAGCCATTTGTCGCAGGAGCCTGGGGCAGCTCCTTCAGCTGTTCAAATAGCCTGAATTCAGGTGTCTTGAACCCTCATCAGCTTAACACGAACAAATATCCCAGACCTCTTTGAAACTCTGCTCTGAAGCCTGTGATTGCTGTTTTTGTTGAAACCATCTTTCTTGTTCACATGTTGTAGAGAAACTTTGATTCAAGTTACAACCTCAGTCTGAACCTTATTTTCAGACCCTGGGACAAATGGAAAAAAAACGTAGATATTTGTGGGGGGGTTTTGTCTTTAATCTTTTGGCTTGCTGTCTCCAAGCCCTCAGCTGACAGCTGAATCACAGATAACAGTGGCACATCCTAATTGCAGCTTAGTGTATGGGGCTTGGGAGGGTCTTTCCGACAACTTCAGTGGAGCAAGCCTGGCAATAGTCTTTCTCCTGCTTAGAGAGAGCAGAAGATTGGTTTTGTACATTAGGCACAAGGGATCATTTTTCTCACTGCCCTTTTGCAGAAGTCATCCATTGAGCAAGGGCAGCTAAGCCATTTGCATTTTCTTCTGTCTTATTCTCTTTCCC
>NW_010414616.1:24864-46183 GCF_000710305.1 Buceros rhinoceros silvestris
CTTTCCCTTTTCCTAATTTTTTCCCCATTTTTTCTTCTTTGTCTCAAAAGACTGCAAGTACTCCTCCTGGCATATTTATCAAGTCTATCTTTTACTAAGATTTGTCTGTCAGCTTGCCAGACAACCCAGTTAGAGATACAGAAGCAATTTAAGGATGAATATTTCAGTCTAAGAATAGCTCCAAAAAAAGAGCAAGCCTGGGTTCTACTGTCCTGAAAAGTCCTGCTCACTGGAGATGCTCCTTTCATGGCAGTGCTCACAGCACGGCGTAGCTGAAGCCCGGGACCCATGGTCAGGTGTTTGGACAGATGATCTCCGAATCGATAGCTGAGTTGGAGTGTTCCAGCACTTCATGTACCGAAAGAGCTGTCTGGCCTTCTGGGTGGTTAAAGCTGCAGATGGTTTTGGGATGGGACTTTTTTCCTTTGGGAATTATTTCATTAGCGCTGAATGAGTGTAACGATATCAAGGAAATGATCAGGGACAAATAAAACATTGTCTAAATGTTACTTCACTCTTAATGTTATATGTCTCCTGTTTCATACCAATGTTTGCTTGTAGCTGGGACTGTAATGAACTGAAAGGATATAAAATGTTCTGGCATTAAAAAAAGCAATTTCGGAGTAGTAATATGTTTTTTTTCCCCCATTCTGACTTGGAGTTAGCTGTGGAATGAAACTGCACAACACTGAGAAATGGAAATTCTGATCCCTGCACAGCTTTACTGTTTTTACAGCTTAGGTTCTCTTTCCAGGGTTTTAATTGTAATTGTTTCACCTGGTGAATCCGTTGTACTGTTCTGTGAACTCCAATGTTCTTCTGTCTCAATGTGCAACTTCTTAGGTTGAGCTTATGAATAAATTACCTCCCCCCCACCCCACAGCTGATGTTGAGAACAAAATCCCACTTGCATGTGACGTGATTAGTGCCATTCTTTGTTTAAGCTGCTCGTAACTCTGAACTGCACAGAGTAAGGAGAATTGATCTCCGTTTAAATCGCGGGTGGGAATGGCCTGGCATGCCTGTGGTGGTGTGGGTGTTAGCTGGGATGCACCTAACTCTGCATGCCAGAAAATTCAGACTGGTTGAGGAAGAGGGGGAGAATATTTCTCTATCTCAGCTCTACCTGGGCTGCCCTCCGTGCGATTGTGGGTGCAGGAAGGGCCATAGGAAGCAATGAAGGAATGTACATACGTGCACAGACTGTTGTTAAGAAAGAAAATTCTTAAATCTTTCTCACCCTTTCCTTTACTGTAAGGGCAGCCTCCGCAAAATGTGCTCATTCAGGCATCCCAGCATAAAGAGTAAATACACGCCGAGATCATAACGATACTTTTGGAAGACTCGCAGGAAAGAAATGAGACTTACAGAAGGGAATGCTTTAGATAAGACTTTGTTTCGTGTTTTGCCAGCACTTGCTTTTCTTTTATTCAGTCTGGCTCTGTTCAGAGTTGTCAGGCTTTCCTTGTGAATTTACTTGTCGCAATCCGAGGGCTTAGTGCTGCATTGAGTTCGCTGTAGCACCAGCCGGACCGGAGAGTGCACAGAAAGAGGAGTCTGCTTAAACATCAGGCTGAACTGCAGCGAGAGGGAAGCAGGATCAAGGTGTGATCTAGAGATACTGCGAGATCCGAGTTACGGAGCTATCATAGGGCAGCAGCTTGTCAAATGTGATTTATGTGGGACTGCATGTTTTTTCAAAGCTTTTCGAATGTTTAGATTTAGGGAGCAGGTGCTTCCTTAATCAAAACAAAGATTTGATAAATATTAGCGAAGTGGTGTTTGGGAAGTGGTGAAGTGAGATACTGACCAGATAACGATCCCAGTTCTGAGGGAGTTCGTGTGGTACCTGCAATTAGCCCTTCAGTTCTCGCATGCTGAGCGCTTCCCTCCTTCAGCACGTCTGGGTGATGGGTTCTGCATCGCAAATTCGTGCCTACGGCACAGGATATCAAAATGCCTCCACTTGTAATTCTGTCTGCAGCTTCTTAGCTGATCAATGTACAAAGATCCTATTTAAACACAGCTGAGAGAATATTTGTGTAGCACTCATTGTGTCAAAGAGATAATTTTCCATGGCATCAAACTGTTTCAACCTGCTAAGAGTCCTTTCTTCTTCCCCCTTATTTGTAGAAAAGAAACCCCAGAAATAGTCAGAGAATGGAGCCGGATGAGAGGTCAGGAAATGGGAAGAAATGGGTTTCTTTAAAAAGCGAGGCACATCTCTTCGTATATGAAGGACGTGCACAACAGACCCCGTATGCTTATACAGGCGCCTGTGTCACTTGGTTCAGAATTAAATCGCAAAAAACAAGGGCTGTTTCTCTTGGGTTTTGGTTTTAAAACATTTCAAAGAACAAAACGCTTGCCTTGAGAGGATGGGCAATCTTCCCAAACTGGCAGGGTGAGAGCAGCCTGCGAGCTGGACCCACTGAGGAAGGGGTGCTGGACGTGGCTGACTCCCTGGCGTCGTACTGTTCTGGAGGGGAAGAAACTGCTTGAGCAGAAAGTTCTCGAGTATGTGTTAAACCCAGGACAGACCTGAGGAAAGCCGGGAATCCACCTGGCACAGAGGGTAGACTTTTTCCAAGCGGGGTGTGGGTATCCATCTTCTGATGTGATCAGTCTTCTCGGAGACATCTGTTTGTTCTCTGCCCTGCAAGCGGATGTACCAGGTTCAATGTTCACCATTTTGGCCAAACCTCAGGACTTCTTCCTTGTAGAAGAGGTGTGGGAGAATTCGGTAGGTTGGTGAGAAGATAGACCGGGAAATAAATTACTGCTACTGTAAGCCACCAATTACTAGACCTCCGGCCCTATTCTTTCTCTCAAGAATAGGTATTCAGAAAAGCACAAGACTCAGGGCTTCTATGGACAAGGCTTTGGGTGGACAAGAACCTGAAATTTTCATGTTGTCTCAGTTAATTGTAACTCTTGCCGTCAATTTCTCTGTCCTTTTAAGTTATTAGCGCTAGTTATCCTAACTAATGATAGTTATCATTATCCTAATGAAACCCAGTTTATGGCAACTTTTCTGAATTCCTCTTTTTTAAATTGTGCTGGGGTAGATGACTGTAACTTCAGTATCAAAGGGGACTTCCCTAAACTGTGCTGTGGCACCTCTTGTAGACATTCAGTACGATGCAATCCCTTTGCACTCTGCCAGACTTAATATAAAACTATTTAATTTGTACCTTATTAAGGGTATGGATGTGACAGTTAATTGAAACGAGTCCATTGTTGCCATGGGTTTACAGTGGAGGTGTGCCATGGCTAATGCTAATTTTAGGGGTTTTGGGTCTTGCTTAAGAAAAGCAAAATCCTAGAAGCAAATTGCGAGTATGATGAGGTAATATACAATTTTACATTCCAGTCATAACCCCGCAGAAGTTACAGCTGTCAGAATTCATCGCTGCAATTCTAACATAATTATTATAAATGTAATCTATTTAGTGCCCCAGGAAGTTGGTCCTGATAGGCAGTGAAATGGCCCTATGGACACGCTAGAGACAGCATTTTTGTGCCATTCCTTTTCAGATATTGTTGTACAAAATCAAGATCCCTGTCATTCAAAGTTGTGCTTCTGGGAAGGGACTAAGGGTATAATTTCTCTAGATTAAACTGCAGCATTTGTCCCCATTAATGGGGAAAAACAATCTCTTTTTGTGCATTCCAAATGCCTAAATGATCATCTCAAATGGACGCGTGCCACCGTGTTGGCCACCTGGAGCGGTTTCTGTGTAAAGCTGTGATCACGATGATACATTTCCTAGCAGGTTTTTATGAACAGTCTGTGATCAGTTTTCAGACAGCACATGATAGTATTTTTAATTATAGCCAAAGAATGAAGTGCTTGACATTGTATTGGAGAGCATCATGCAGGCAATACGGGAAAACTTTGATCTATAGTCCATATTTAGTTGAAGTATTATTGGTATCATTGATTTTCGATTAATATTCAATATTGAGCATTACTATAAAGAAGACAGCAACACACTGTAGCAGATTTATGGATTTTTTTGCAAGCCATTGATTTTTTCTTACTATGCAGCTGTTTCCATTAATAAGGAACACATGGTAATGTTCTTTAAGAATTTGTTTCTCCCTGGTTCAAGGAGACAGTGTGTGAGAATCTGTTTTCTCTGGAGATGTCCTCTGCAAGGCAAAGCTATCTGTCATCCTTTTAGAGTGGTGCAAGAGTTGGGCTCTCCAATCTGAGGCACTTGCAGGCTGCTGGGGATGCCTGTATAGCGAGAACTCAGGTTTCCTTTTGGCCACTGCCTTTCTCTAGATGGTCCTGAGAATTCGCTCTGCTTGGAGTAACTCCTCATTATTCACGTGGGAGATGAACAAAAGGCACCTTGTCAGAGGTCTGTCTATAGCTGGCAGATTTAGACAGCTTGAAGTAAGGAGACTTCATGTGCTGCTCAAAGAAATGGCCCCTGAACAAGTCATGTAGGGCTCTGCTTGGTAAAAGAAAACAGAAAATTTGAGATGAGTAGCCTCAAACGCTTTTAATCCAATAACAAGAGTAAGAAAAAACCCCAAACAATGATGGCAATATCAGTTAGAAGTTTAATGTGGGGTCAGAGGGAAGGTGGTTTTTATTCCTTGCTCAGGCTGAACTATCTGTTCTCAAACGTACGGTGAAGTGAAGGCCTGCAGCTGACTTTTTTGGATGTCTTTGTTCCATAGAGGGTAGAGCTGCTTCGCACAGAACTGAGCAACCTGTCACAGGAGGGGATCAGAACTGCGATGCTGAAGAAGAAAGGCTAGGTCATGACCTGGTACAGTCAGCTCAAGGTCTTAAATCCATAATTAACCACTAGGACCATCTTGTTTCCACATGTCCTGAACTGCTGCATATTCTGTAGAAATTTCCTAAGTTTCGAATCCTGAGGGAAGAACACTTTCCAGAGAACTCATAAAATTGCAGTCTGCCTATTTTTCTCCTAAGACTGATTTCTTCCGCTGGTTTAGTTTACTAGCAGGTATTGTCAATCTATTTTCAGCAGCTGACAAGCTGGATGAAACTGGAGTAACCCTACATACAAGTATCTGCCAATAGTCACTTTTAAATATGGATAAAGCTGTCAGGGCACATCAGATGTCCCTCCTGAATAGAACGAAGCTAACCATGCAAGCTAATAACAAGCATTGATCTGAAAAATGAATACATGTCAAAGAGGCTTAGTCAGGATACCCTGTAACAGGCAGAAATCAGGCCCTACATCTCAATCGCAATTCAAAGAACTGGGTTATTCCACCCTTTCTTACAGAAAAGACTGGTGGAGAGCAGTGTAAAATAGCAGCTTCCGCTGGCCCTGGAATTCTAGTGTTGCGGGTGGAAGCTTTTCTTGCCCTCACCAGATTTTGCTGCTGCCGGTGCTGCCCATCCTGGTACCGGTGAGTGTTTGAGCCAAAGCCCATCACTTTTGGGGATGGTGGGACAGGCTCCATGGCTCTCCGGGTCAACTCCTCCACCTCCCCAGCACAGCAGTGCCAGCTGCTCGTGCCCTGGCTTGGCTCTGCTGATGCTGCAGTGCGGGTCTGTAGCCGGGCAGCCCTGCTCCGCAGAGTCTGCCTGACCCGAAAGGGAAAGATCCTCTTTTTCCTTTTCCAGAGGTAAAAGTTAAGAAGAATCGGTGGGCAACTGAGGACCTCTTGTAGTGTTGTTCTCTGCCTGAACACTCAGAGAACACCTGCGAGTGGATGGAAGTGAGAATGAGCAGATGTTTGGGTTGTTCTCAGTGTTAAGAAGCCAGCTGGCTTTCTTCTGGCTAAGATCATACAAATCCATGTACAGAGAAGAAAAGGCTTTATTGAACGTGGTACTTTAAATGATATTACAGGAGCAGCTCTGGCAGAGGCAAATCAGCTCTCCCAGTTTATTGCTAAATGCTGTAGGTATCACAGTGCTGTGTTATAAAAATATTATATTAAATGTATTGCAGTGTGGCTTTTACAAGGCCAAGAGTAATTCCTGGGAAAGCAGGCTCGCTCTGTCCCTGTAGAGATGACAATTTATGACACTAGAACTTCAATTTTGTAGTGAGGGGGAACAACCGCGCTGTTTATCTCCATCATTTTCAGTCGTTCTGTAGTGTCCAGGCTGAGGAAAGCAACAGGGCGAGAAATCTGCAATGTAAAATTATGGCCACCCCTGTCCTTCTCATTACAGATCTACTCCAGTTCTTGCAAATCGATCACGCAGGTCACAGCAGCAAGAAGCTCAGAAGGCTCTTGTTTCACGTGCAGGCTTTTTGAAGGGCTGAAATATTTCTGTTCTCCTGAAAGCTTGTGCACGAGCAACCAGTTTGTTATTTCTGTGCTTCCCTACTCCTGAAAACAGCCTGCAGGAATTAATCATCCATGGTGGACTGCGTTCTTTGCATGACATTAGTCCATGATGTCAGTAGATTCACTTTGATTTATTCTAGCTTAGGATCTGGTTTGTTCTGCTCCTGTCCTGAAGGCATGATGATTTTATTTTTTCATGTCCTTGCTGTTGAATTCTACAACTAAATTTCAAAAAGGCTGTAATTTGCTACAGTGTTATAGGTTTTTACAGTATTTTCTCTCTATTGATTTCAAGTCCTCACAGCTAAAATTTTTGATCTGGAAAATATCTTCCTCAAAACTCCAGTGGGTTCTGTGCAAGATGACTAACAGAAGTCCTGCAATTGAACATGGATATGCAAAACAAATTCTGCCTGGTTTTTCTTCCACCATATGATGCACTTAGCTTGTTTCATCCCTGTCACACTGTGGATGCATCTTCTGAGTTGACACCTGGATTAGTTGTTTAATTACACAAACGAACTTTTTTGGCTTCTTTTTGTTTTGGCTTGTCCATCTTACTGAGTGTTTCTGTAACTGACAGGTATAATCTGTGTGCTGGGGGTGCTTGGCGTGACATTTCCATCCAGCCAAATCATTGCATTAGTTTTGCCTCAGTGCAAACATTCCAGCCTAAACCTGTCTTCTGTTTTCTAGCTGTCTGGCATGAAAGACTGGGGCTTTGCTTTCTGACACCCAGAGCGGTGTAAGACTTGCACAGCACCCAGATGACCTAATACCAGATATTAGGTGTTCCTCTGTGATTTCATGCTAGGGCTGCACACCCAGGTGGCTGTTGCTTAGTCTAACACAAGAATCGAGCAGTTTGGCAGGCAGCCCCCTCAGATATCCACCCAACACAGCTCAAGAACCATTTTGCCCAAGCCCACTGGTGTTAGTAGGAGGACCGTGCTGTAATTCACTGAAATGGATTAGTGTCCAGAGCCTGCTTTGTGTCACCGCTCGCTCTGCTGCTCTGCCGTGAAGGGAATTTACAAAGCGACAAAATGTTGGCAGAAAAGTTCATTTGTTTTCCCTATGAAAACTGCAGGGGAAGGCTTAGGCCATATTTGCTTCCTTTAATGGATGCCCAGCATGGAGCAGTGCATTGAGATGGTTTTGTGCTCTACTTTCTAAAGAGCAGATCAAACTTTTAAGCTGTCAGAGTAATGGGCTGGGGATGATGTACATGGCCTGTGCAGGGAGATGACAAGCTAATGGCTAGACTCCTGCTCTTCCTCTCTGGTGTTACTCTCGAGTGCGTGTACTTAAATTAAACGCAGCAGTGGTGTTACAGGAGAAATGAATTTACCACCATTTCATTTCGTTTTGGAAATGTTGTACTTCATTTGGCTCTGAAGCCTTTTGCCCTATTCTGACCTTTGGAAACATTTTACAAAACTCTCCTTTTCTGTAATCATAAGTATATGCTGAAGGAGTTCAGTGCTGGGTGCTGGCGGGGTGCATGCTGGTCGAGGGGACAGTACAGCCAGACGCGGGGTCTTCCTCACCCGCAGCCCGTCACCCCGGGAAGAAGTGCCTGCTCAGATTATTCGGGTGTGTATCCCTGAGCCTGCAGTTCTGGTTACTCTCTGGGATATGAGGCTGTTAATGCATTTTAAGAGATTGCCTATTAATGTTGCAATAAATTATATATCCTACCACATTACCATAGCGTTAACTGTTCCTAAAATGCTGGGAATAGTTTTCTTATTTTTATTAACTAAAGACATACAGAACTGGTTTCGACAGACTATGGGAGTGTTGCTGCTGGGCTGTGCATTGTGTTCATTAGACAAACTGTTTACTGAGATGAAAGCACGCTAAATTAAACGCTGAAGAGTAATTTCTCTTCTTGTAGATGGCAGAAATAATGCAGTTCTGAAGTTCTCCAGATCTCTGCCCACGGGATTCTGGTGTCCTGATACTTTTGGTGATTTACTAAACTGAGGCCAACAAACCAAGGTGAAAAGTCCTCCCAGCATATTATACTACATGAACTTTATTATAGTCCCTCAGCCCTGGAAGCTCATGTGCCCTGTGTAAGCAATTCAGCGTCACGATCGTAAAACGCTGGTGACAAATGGCCACGTTTGGTGTTGGTAAACAGGCAAGCTCTTGAGGGTAGGGGAAGCCTGAGACTCTTGAAAAGGACCTTGCCTGTGCATCACCAGTTTGGAGGCTGAAATGTGGCCCATCTTAGGAGGGAGCTTAGCAGTCCTGCAGCTCTCGAAGTTTGGCACTTGATGTTAGGAATTCCATGGTGTTTGTACCTCTCACAATTACATCTGATTTCTTTATGCTATTAGGTAGCTCTGTGCTATGATGATAGCGTTGTTCCTTCCCCCGATGATGATTATATCTTGTGTTCCTTCAGCTCTAACACATACGATATCTGACCTCAAATAGAGCTGGTGTCTCTCAGGCGGTGCGTATTTGTGTCAGTCAGGAGGGTGCAGGTGCTCAGCTCCTGTGTTTATGCTTCATTCCTCACCCCTGTGTTGCAGGAAGGAAAGTTGCTTCCTTTTGTGTTTTTCTCTGGGTCATTGTAATTCTACAGCTCAATAGCTTTGAATTTATTCAGCCTAGCTGGATGTTATCAGTTTATTTTTATGTGTGTGGAGAGAAGGGGAGGAGGGAAAAACCCTATCGTTCTTGTAGGGCTTACAGTGGGATTTACACTGAAGCATGAAATTCTTCCTATAAATATTTTAGGACTTTTATCTCTTCAGAGATTAATCTTTGAAATATTCCTAGGGGAAACAAGGGCAGCTTGTTCTCAGCCTCTTCCTCACCTCCCTTTCTGCCCCAAGGGCTGCAGGGGGTCCTGCGGCTCTCGCTCTATCTTTGGAGGCTTTCATCCTGCCCTGCAGAGTGTGGCTGAGCACAAACTGGGTCCCCAGCTGGGTCACAGCAGCTGAGCAGTGCCCATGGCCAGGCAGAAAGTCCTGGCAAGGCCAGGAGAGGTCACTGCAGAGGTTCACAGTCTGTGGCTTGGCTAGAGTCATGGTGTCAGTGACCGTGGTGTCGGGATTCTGCCATTGCACCCTTGGCCATGGGGTCATAAGTGCGGAGCTTCAGGCGCATCTACCCTGGCCAGCTGGGACAAAGCCCCTGCCCATGGCTCTTGGAGATGCTCTATGGTTCAAGGTCCTGCCAGTCCGGCTGGCACGGCTGTGGCAGAGCATGCTCTGGGTGGTGGCCTCAGCGCTGTGGTCAGCTCGGACCAACTTTCAGCATGAGATTAACTGCAGCAGGGAGCGAATCTCAGTGGGTTTGGTTTGGCTAAGCAGCACATAACCACGAATAAACATTCAGGACAACCGAGCTGCCTGGCCAGCTGACCATGTGGGGTCTGGCCATCTCGAGAACACTGTTCCCCTGGAGGAGCACATGGTCCGCCCAGAGCGTGGCTGTGCTGTGTGACCATACCAGGCACTAGTGACCTGCATGACTTGGGACCTTGAGCGGGACATCGATAGCAGATCCACCACTGAGCACCGTGCTGTGTGAACACGGGTGCCTTTCCATGTTGACCTGGGTTTCAAAGCAAGGCCTGAGGGTTGATGTTTGCCATGCAGCACCCATCCTGCGGCCCGTTATCTCCACGTGACTTTTGTGGGCAGGTCTACAGCAGCGGCAGTGCTGCTGCTGCTGCTCTCTTCCGCTCTGAGGCGAGCTCCTGTGTGCTTTCCTGGCTAGGAGAGGAGCTGGGTATCCCCAGCATCCTGTCATCCCTATGGCTCCTCGGTTGGAAGTGTGTGGGACAGCCAGAGCATGAACCTGCTCAGGCCTGGCTGATCTCAGGTAGTACATAGCTCTGAGAGCAAAAGTTTTGAAATCACCACAAGCGAATTAATGTTTAAAATAGCCAGTGCCAGATCCGTGGCTTGCATCAAGGTAGCAAAAGCTGCCTCAGTGAGCCAGCGCAACAGTGCTGGGGCTCACTGAGTTGGCTGATCAACAGAGGAGCGATGACGGCTTCTCCCAGGGCTTTGCCCCCTGCTCACCCCTTTCCTCTGGTCTTGAGACCAGCTTTTGGGGGTGTGAGATGTTTAACGCCTCTTCATTTGTGATGGGGCTATTGGGAAGGGGATCTCTGAGCACCACTGGTGAGCTGCCAGAGGCGGAAGCCCTCCACTGCTGCTGGTGGATAAATCCCCTCAGGCTCGGTATCACCAAGGTCTTTCACAGCTATACGGGCTCCTTAGGCGTGACTGTGGCATCACTACTGCCTGAAGTGAGGTGTTACCTCCAGAACTCTAAATACAGCACTGGAATTTGAAAGGAAGGTTTAGCGTTTAAACAGGGCCTTTCAAAAAGCATCTTTGCATGGAAATTCCACCTTGGGGTTATTGACAGGTTCTGATTTATTCACGAGATTAATGTTGTCTGGGTTGTACAATCCACCCAGTCACACCTCTAAGAATTCATGGTTGTCTTCCTTCACGCTTTGTTAGAGGAGAAAAATGAGCCATGAGGCAGGGAAATCAGAAATAATATTAGAAATTTTTCAAGGATTTAGTGAGCATCAGAGCTTCAAGCCCTTCTTGTTCTATAATAAACTTTTGAGAAATTTAAAATGCATTTTTTGTTACCTTCCCTGTAGAATGAGCAACTTGGAGCAAAGAAATTTGGCAGCCAGGTCCTTAATTGTTTCGGTGCTTTCTGGAAGAATTCTATTTGCAAGTGAAAGGAAAAAATTAAGACTTAAAGGATAAACAGAGTGAAGCCCAATGTAGCATGAGGATCTGAGGTAGATGTGTTTATGTGGGATTGTGACTTAGCAAGTAGTTTGGTAGGAACTGATTCCGCTCACAGGGGAGCATTGCAAGTAGGTTTAAATTTACAGGAGTTGAACCATGGCGTTGGATGGGATTTAATGTACCATTTTCCTCACATTTCACACACCCCGCCTCCATGAATACGTTAGTGATGAACATAAAGGCCAATGCAGGGATGTGCCTGTGGTCACACTGGTGCAGGAATGATCCAAGGGGTCATTCCATGGCGTGTCTGCAAAAATGCTGTAGCAGGTACAGAATCCTCAAAATCTTATTTCCTGATCCAGCAAGCAATATTTGTCCCTGTTCTGGAAAGTTTCCTCTTTATTTTCTCTGCAGGATGACTGTGATGATCGTTAAGTCATCCAAAATAGTTCATTTGCATCCAAAGAAGCAGGCTGGCTACGGATTGCCATGATCACAATCCTGCAGCGTCTGCTACATACTATGTGAATGCCTTTGCAGCACTGAAGGAGCAATAAAAACGCTTGTCACAGCAGCTGCCCTCAGAGGTGATGGGAAGGAGCGAGAGAGATCCAGGCTTGGGCAGATGCAAACATCTGCTGGCAGGTGCCTCTGAGCCCCATCCCCCAGAACACGTGCGCAGCTGCGAGGCTCCTTGTGTTCTCCGGTCTGGCTCCCAGACAGCCTCAGCAGCCAGCACAGATGGAAAACCACCACAAGGCCCCATGCAATGAATTTGCAAGATAAAGCCAGGCACCTTCTGGGTGTTCAGCCTGGAGCTGGCTCTGTTGCGTGTGTGAAGGCAGCGCTCAGGCCAGCGCCGCTGCTCCGCAAGAAATGGTGTCAGTCGACGGTCTGTGTTCGTGCACCTTGAACGTCACTCCGAGAAGTGCAGCTGTGCCCTGTGCAAGCTGGTCATCTCCTAGGAGACTTGATCCTCAGAAGACTGTGGAGCTGAGTTGACTAACCAGGTGTAAAGTACAAGGAAGTGGTGGAGAGGCTTGGACGGTGTCGTTAGTGGAATGCTAACGAGCCATCATGGCACTTCCAGTGGAGAAGTGCTCCTCTTTGGCTATGTTTGTGATTTTTTTTTTGCTGGCTTCAGAGTAAGCTGGCCAAGCTGAGTCAGTTCACAGCACTCAATTTGCTAAACAGGAGGCAAATAAAAACCCAACCAAACAACGGGCAGTGAATATTTAATAAATATTGGTGTCATTTCTGTGCACCAGTTGCTTAGGCAAACATGGCAGTGCAGGGGTGGAGGATTAGCAGGGTTTAAGGGCACACTTAAAACAGTCACAAATGTCTGGAGAAGTTAGGAGCTGTTTAAGGCAAAAGCCTACATGACCTTCTCTGTTCCTCTGAAACCCAGTCTTAATTTGTAAAACCCCTTCACCACTGGCCCAGCTTACTCCTCCATTTGCAACACTCTATCTCCACTTGGCTCACAAATGGCAGAGTGAGCGCCTTTTAAAGAGCCATTTTTGCAAAACATGAATATCACATAAGAACAAAATTGATTGCTGAAATAAAGGGTGATAGCTGCAATATTTTATATTTATACACTACTTCCAGGAGAACTGGAGAAGTCACAAACCCCCAAAAGCCTGTGCAGTTTACTGAAAGATGGATAGTCTTTCAGTGTTTGCAGCACTATTAGTTATTTATAATGTTTTTCATCCATTACAGGGAGAGTTTGCTCATTGAAAAGCAGCTTGCCTTCTGGAGAGCCAGGGCCATTTGCAAGGTGGAATGAAGCGAAGGCTGCTGTGCAAGAAGATTCCATGGCTGTAAACAGAGGAAGAGGAAAGGAGAAATGCTTGACTGGAAAACAACAATCTTACCCTCCCCTCCCTTAGCGTAATACTACTGGAAAAAGTACTTTCTCCTGAGGGAGCTATACTGTGTGAAAGGAAATGTTACTGAAAGCGTTCCCTACAGCTGAGCAGTCAGGGTAGAAGTCATGATCCTGTGGTTGAAGCTGATCAGCTCTCAGGTTTTGATAGTGGGACTTGCTCTGTGTCTTCACCTGCACCTCACAGGCTAATGGCTTTGTTTTAGTGCCACCGGGGGCTGCTTTTCTGGGGTAGATAACCATTTCATATACGTTTCTGAGCACCTTCATGCCTTGCATCATAACGCTTGAGGTAAAATACACTCATCTTCTTGATGCTCCTCTGGGAGCCTGAACTGTCTGGGTTACAAATGTGAAGTGGGAGTCCAGGGTGTGTGGGCTGCAGGTGCTCTCTCCAGGGCATTTAGGGCTCTGGAGAGCTCTCGGCTTGCTCCCAGTGTGTCTGATGGCACACGTAGACCTTGTGTCTGGCAGTAGAGTCTCTCAGCTCTGCGCCGCCTCATCCCCTCATCTCTTGGTGCTGGTCATGCCTGCACGCACATGGAATTGGCCACGCCACCGCTGCTGTTTGCGAGGCTCCGTGCCACCCTGCAGCCTGTTTGTCAGCAAGCGTGTCATCCCCTTGCCACACTATCAAAATAGCTGTCTCCCGGAAGCCTTAAATCATTCTGTTTAAAACATGGTATTATCATAATCCCAGCTTGCTCTCTTTTCCTCAGTGTCATTTCATTAAAAAGAGCCTGAACAGACTTAAAAGCTGCCACAAACTTCCAGCTGACCTCCAGGTCTGCTGCCACAGGACAGCAGCCGGGAAGGGAATGCCCGCGTCACACGTGTCTCAGCCATTCACCAAAGCTGGTGTAATCCAGAAACCCTTGCAGGACTGTCTCAGCCCCGGCTGTGCGCTGGGGGCAGCTCCCCCAGCAAGCCACCCCCTTTCTGGGGCTGGAGGGCGAGAGGGGCTGGTCTGTGTGTGTAGGCAGAGCAGGCTGTCAAAAGGCTAGAGATCCTACAGCCGTGCTGGTGCCAGCCTGGTGCCCGTCTGGTCCTCTGGGCTCCTCCTGAGCTGTCAGGTGTGCACTTCAGTTGTCTTCACTCGATGCATGTGCTTAATTTGTATCACAACTTCAAAGAGACTGAAGAGCAGTTGTAGTAGTTTGCTTTAGGGCTGAAATGTGTGGAATATAAACCTTCTTCTACAACTCTTACTCTTTCTCCCATCTCTCAAGCATAAACAACCTCACACGCTTTTAAGCATAGGCTGAACAAGGCACATTTATCTACTTTTATCAATCAGTGAACAGGTTTTTCTGGGTGCTGAACCAAGCTTCCTCAAGCTAAAGCCACCCAAGTTTTTTTCCTCTTAGAATAAAATCTCTTCTTGTTGCGATGCTGGGGGTATGAATTTTAAGCTCTATTCCTTGCTGCTTACAGGAAAGATAACATTTTTTTCTGAAGGACTAGCTGCACCATAGACCCTGCGCACGGTGTATTCCAGAGGAGGGAATGGGGGTGGTGGAAGGACCAGTGACTGCCAACCTGTGTATGCCTTTGAAACAGTAAAAGAAATCTCTTTCCAAGCGGTGTGGGGGGGAATTCACTTGGCAGCCTGCCCCGGCACTGCAGGGTGACCTCAGCAGTGGCCCTCGTCCCTGTGGCAGTGGGCTCCTAGCATGGCTGGTTCCCAGCCCTGGACTCACTCAGCTGCCAGTGCTCTGCTTTCCTCCGTGTCCTCTCCAGCGCTGGGCAGGAGCAGCGAGCAGTGTGCCAGCTGGAGAGCCCGGGCACGGAGAGCCTGAGCAGCTCGCACAGCCAGCCAAACAACTGAAGCCTCCAATTAAAAAAGAAAATGAAAGAAATAAAGTCAATGGGATTTATTTTCCATGGGCAGCATTTCCTGGGTATTGACAGCAGCGGTGGAGAAGCAGCTGAAGGCTGGGAGCAGTTCAGGAAGCTCTGTCCGGGAGAGGAGGGCAGCTGAGCCTGGAGCAGTGGGTGCTGTGGGCTCTGCTGGGGCCACGAGGCGGCCGAAGGGGCCCGGGAGTGCTGCTGGCTTTTAGATCTGAAACCCTCTTCTCTTCCCCTGCAGAAGTGAGAAGATGTGGTAAGGTCTCAGCTGGGAGGGATTACGTTTCTTCTCCTGTTTGCTGGAAGAAGTAACTGGAAAGTCTTCAGGAATCTATGGAATCACATTGCTGGATTTTAAATAAAGCTGTGTCTTTTTTAGTCTTTTAAATCTAAATAACTTTCTGAGAAACTCACATTTGAACTAGGATACTGAGTTATTTCACTTCAAACTTAAGTCCTATTTATTTTAGTATTTGGAAGCAGCAAACCACGTTCCTAGGGCTACCATAGCTGTCAGACTTGAAGAATTGCATAAAGAGCGCCAGAGTAATAAAACCACTCAAACCTGATAGCAAAGTGTAAAGAGGGAAGAAGCAAGCACAAACCACTACGGTATTTATTAACCTTCTGTAGTGAAGATGCCGTGTGTGCTTTGAACACTTGCTATTTCTTAGCTAGATCATTGCTCGTTAATTTAATGAGGGGAGGTGTGTTAAGGAACAACTGAACCGCGAAACTTGTGAGCAGTAAAAGTGTCCTGATTTGGGCTGCCCGGGTTGAAGCTGGGGTGGAAAAATTGACCGGAGCCTGGTGTTGGTTAATGAGCTAACGCTGTAGGGCCTTGAAATACCCAGTGCGGCTGGCGCAGCTGTTGGACCGGCTCGGCAAGGCGGTAAGATTTCCCCCTACACACGTGTGCCGTGAAGCGAGGAGACGGTTTCCAGGCGTGTGGAGCTGGGCTCACCTGGCTGTCCCCTGTGACACCGAGTGCTGGGGAGCAGCATGGCGCTCCTGTCTCCCCGCGCCCCGAGGCAGCCCGCAACTGTCTCCCGCTTTGCAGCCAGCTCTGTAAGCAGGGAGATTGAGTGGAATTGCTTAGAGCTCATTTTGTATTTTAATTGTGTATTAATTTGACTTAGTTACTGAGCACTGACTACTTTACGCATTCCCAATTTAATGAGCTAATCGTGTGGAGATAAGTAATACACGATGCAGTATATCGTCATAGCATTAAATTTTTCTGTTTTACAACAATTTTCATACATCTGTGTAGGAGTCAATTAAATCTATTGTTTATTCCTGATTACAGCAATTATTTGGCTTCTGCACGTCATGACACCTATCAGAAAAGTCACTGTGGCAAGCGGGAGGCCAGTGAAAGCCAGCTAACACGAAGGGACACCCTAGCAGCAGCTGCGATGGCTTGAAGCTCAGTTGCTGTGTGAGCATTGCTTTGGTAAACGGAAATTTCATAATCAAGCTCTTTTTTGAAACCTAGACGGCTTAAGTACGGCTCAGTCTGGAGCTGATGGTTTTGTCTGTGTGTGCGTTAAAATGGAGAAGAAAGCTATGGTCTTTCTGCAATTTTGAACTGGATCTGCCTGACTTTGTTCATTGGTTTACTCAGGTGAAGGCGCAATCCAGGAAGAATAAGGGACATAACCCATGGGGAACAGCTTGGGTAATGCTCGTAGTTTACTTTAACCTCTGACACTTTGCTGCAATGCTACCATCGCAAGGACTGATCGCCACTGCGCATCTTTCTCTCTTGAACATTATATACTTTCATCTCTCCAAGCAAAACCCTATGGATTTCAGTAGGCGTCCCAATACTTCGGCTCTGTGATACCCGGCGTGTCTCCTGTGCAGCACGTGTCCTGCTGGGGTGGCTTTCATTGTAGCGATCTCGACTGGACCTGTGCTTACAATCCAACGAGACTTGCGATCGTTAGGGAAAAGCAACACTTGAAAAAAAGTTAAATGCTTTAAAAGAAAGGAATTTGCCTTGTTAACAGGAGACCAGTCATTCCTGCAGTTGTAGGATGAGGCAGCCAAGCTGTGTCAGAAATCCCCGAAGTCCAGAGACTTCCCGTGTGAGTGTCCAGAAAAATAGCTTTAAGTGCTCGAATGGTTTTGATTTCTAAACGCCTGACTGTGGTGAAACAGCCCACGACTGGGGTTTGAGGGGTGCTGGCCAGGAGTGCTGTGCAGGGTAGCTTGCCTCATGGTGGAGGAATAAGCCCTGAGGCTTTTGGTCCAGCGTGTTACACGTGTCGTCCCAGGAAGTTCTGCGTTTTACATCTGAGCGTTTGTTGTTATTTGGACTCAATCGAGTGTTGGCATAGTAGAAGTTAAAGCCAGAGGCTTCTGGTCTCACTGGTGAGAGAGATGCTGCTGGAGCTGGAAATGACACACGCTTCAGGAGGAGGCGTGTGTTCCTTCCTCTGCTGTTTAGCGACCGCGCTGCCTGACCTGTCACCTGGGTCCAAGCCTGAATGGCCTGAAGCCACGGGGTGACTGCGATGTAGCTGGGCTTACCTGCGGAAATAATAAGCGGCTAATTCTCAGCTGGCTTGTTCAGGATGGGCGCCTGGATTTCAGTGAGGAGCTGCTGGCTTGCACCAGCTGAGGATGTGAGGATGGGTTTCCTTCCTGCTATTAACGCTTTGTGTTTAGAACTGTGCGTTGCTTGCGTTCAAGTCTGAGCTCACTGCGGAGCGCTGCAGTGCGTGACAAATAATCTTATATGTCAACTTGTCAAGATAACTTCTTTTAAGTAGTATTAAGCGTTATTCATTCAGAAAGCCAGACGTTTCTTCCCCTGGGGGATATCAGCATAGAGCACAACTTGTTATTATTAACTGTGATAACGCTGGTAATAGGGAGATAAACTTGTGAGTCAGGGAGGCTGCGGAGCGGAGGCAGGCAGCTGCCGGCAGCGCGGGGGGACGGGGTGAGTAACCATCACAAAACGTGGCCGTGTCGGCCTCGCCAGGGAGTGCTCGCCTCGCTGTCTGCTTGTTTAATCGCAGTCCCATCAACTGCAGCTAGAGCAGAAGAGACGAGAATAAAGAATAAAAGGAGGCAAATGAATATGCAGGAAAATAGAGACACGGGAGGAAGGAGAACTTAGTTGCACTCTGAACAGATGGTGAGTTGTTCAGGTTTAAAGACTGCCACGAGAGAAATATTCTGTTGGCAAATATAGTTCAATCTTTTGGGAAGAACTGAACGCATTTTCTGACTTGTACTGATAATTTGAAGATATTCATTAAAATTTTGAATGAAATAAATTGATTCCCGCACCACCCCCCTCCCGCCACCCCCTAAGTCTACTAACTGTGCTTAGGAAATTGCCTGCCCCTTCTTTTGTACAAGGCTGGAAGATGCTCCCTGCAGCTCTCTGTCGCAGCGTACCAAGAAATTCTGTGCAATGGTCGAGCAGCTTGTGTTTGCTGGCGTGGAAATGCAGAGGAACATTTGAAATGCAGAGTCCTACTCTCACCCCGAGGCTGGAACCCTCTTTGCAGCTTTTGCCCTGGGTTCACAGTGGACCGTGTGCCCACTTTGGGTGTCCCTTTGGGACACCGCTGCAGCGGTGGGAGCATCGACGTCTGGCTGATGGCTTCTGAGGTGGGAATGACTTACACCATGTTTCAGAACGGCATTTCTCACGGCAGTAGCGATGGTGTTGGATTTGTTTCTATGCTTTGACAGCAATTGGGCTTTGACAGCTGATGGAAAATGTATTTTCACTTTTTCCTGTTAAACTGGACATTTTTTTATACCAGCCTAGCATATGTAGTCATTAGTTTCTGAGAATGCTCTTCACTAGGAAGAACATACAGAACATGTGGTAAATGTTATTAAGAGCATAGGAAAGTACGTGCTCACGATTAAAGCTGAATAGTGCTCGTCGGGTTACAAGAGCTCTTGGCCCGTATGGGGGAGGGTATTGTCTTAAATGTGAGTTCATAATGCAGCAGCTGAGGATCAAGTGCTGAGTACTTTCTCTGAAGTTAAGTCAACACTATAAATCAAACTTCAGGAGGACCATGATTTAATTAATTAACAGTTAGAAGATTAATTATAGTGCTATTAAATATTTGATTAAATTAAAACTAAAGTATTTAAACATTGTTTTTCAAATAACGTTTGCTCATTAATTAGAGTGGCTAAACGTTCAAATTAATTAGAAGCGTGGGTTGCTGGTGAGAAATAAACCCACACGCCTTTCCTTTCCTGGGGTGCTCTCAGCATTCTCCCACCGCACTACCCAGAGATGAATAATCACGGCTGTTACCGTTTGCAGGCGGAGCTGCTGTTTTTCTGCATCTGTGTGCACAACCGGGCTAGAGACATCTCAGACGAAACATGCCCCAGGTCTGCCCGCTGCCCCAGTCCTCAGGCACCCCATGCCCAGGTCTGTCTGCTGGCTGGTGAGATTAAACACCTCCCGGGGTTAAAGGCCTGTGCTCGTCCCTTGTGGAATCCTGTAACGCACTTACAAGGGGTGGAAGCCTGATGGCTGGTGGCACGTTACCATCCCTGGCAGAGGGCAAGCGCAGCAGGGTGGGCTCGCTGGGGTGTTAGAAGCCCAGAGGTGCACGGGTGGGGGCTGCAAGTCCCCCGAAAGTGCCAGGGGTGACCTTGCCCCGGTGCTGGTCCCCATTGCTTGTGCCCAGCGCTGCCCTGAGAGCCCTCCGCACAGCACAGCAGCCTCTGCGAGGATCCCGAGAGAGACTTGGGCGCTTTGGCTTCTGAAAGTGTCTGCAATCAAGGAAGATCATCATCTCCCAGTTGTATTCATCTCAGCAGATGGGCAGGCCTGTGTTTTCGGTTATGTAAAGACTTCACAGCACTCTAAACCAGCATAAAAGGGGGATTAAATGCCGCTTACATTCATTATTACCCACAGGATAAACAAGAGTTCTGTGCAAAAAGTCAAGTGCTGGTTAAGTTATGCTAGTAGGCGTTTTGCCCCATGCTTTTTTCTAGGAAGGGAGATGCCCATCTTTCTCCAGACTTGTGGGATTTCCAGTCATCCAAAATGCCCCGTGCCACAGAAAGCTGGTAATGACCATAGCTGGTAAGCACTGCAGGTGACTCAAATAAATGTCAAGCAGAAAGCTTGAATTAAGACAAAAATTCTTCAACATCTCACATGTATCATTGTACGAAGCAAATAGGATTACTTCAGACTCAGCGCCAGGCTCTTAAAATGTAATTTTCTACGTAAGAAGGTAAGCGTGAAAATCTTAGTGATGGATGCCTTCACAACCATCCAGAGGATGAGCCGTTTTCCCCTGCAGAAGTCAAATGCAGGAGGTGGAAAACATTTCCTCACTCGCACTGCACCGTTTATCATTATTACAGCGCCGTGTATCAAGAGTTAATTAAGACTTGTATCCATTCTGTGGGAGCAGATGATCAAGAGCCAGGCCTGTGCGCGCACGGTTTGGGCTGGAGCGGTTGTTGTTATCTGTAGTGCTCTGTGCCTGTTGCAGAGATGAAAGGGATAAATCCTCTGAACAAATTCTCTCCCTTTTCTGTTTATTCCATGCCTTTGCCTCTGTCTCTCCTTTGTCATTGCGACAGCACAGGCAGTCCTCTCCCAGGAGCTGGGGCGGTGCGGGTCCCTGAGCAGCCTGGCTAGAGGTCCCTCCCTGCTGGCCCGATGTGCCATCACCTGAAAGACACCCTGCAAGATCATGCACCCGTCAGGCAAGTGCATCATGGTTCAGTGTCACCAGATGAGTAACAAATGTGTGGAATTTCTTGCCATGTAAATGAGGTCCCTGGGAATGATTCTTACAGCTAGTGTAAATCTGAGTACGTGAAACGTGAAGTTTAGACTGTGTGGTATATGTTAATTCTAAATTTATTTCATGACTGGAAACACCAGCTTCATGGAAGCTGCTTCTAAAGCTCTTTCATTCACTGGGTGCTGTGGGATCGCCGTGTCCTCCCTGGCACTACTGTTATTTTTAATCCTCTACCGGGAGGACGTGCGGTGCCTCCGGTGCATTGCCAGGTCTTGGCCCGCGTGGGCCAGATTCCTTGAGTGAGCTCCTCTGTTCCTGAGCACCAGCCGGGAGACAAGGACGGATCTGAAACAGCAACGCACAAATATTCTGAAGTGCCAGGGGCTATCTTCTGGTCAGTGGGGGTTTCCTCATTTCAGCTCCCTTGCGTCAGTCCAGATTTGACCTAGTTGTGATAGATTCACTCCTAAGGCTTAAATCTTGAATTTATTCACCTCCCACTGGTGTGGAACAGGAATTCCCAGTCTCTTGGCATCTAAAATGTTTTCTTTGAGTGCTTTATCTGATACCCTCTACTGGCACGAAACTATGTGGTTGCTGCTATAACCATGTGAAGACACCGTGAAATAGTGATCGATCGTGGAATTATAGATTTGACTGAGGATGATGAAGAAAAGCATTGGTGCCAGATTCCCAATCACCTTGTCTAGTCTGAAAACAAACCCACCTGTTTGCAAAACGGCAGCTGCTTCATCTCTCTTCCG
>NW_010414616.1:46285-49539 GCF_000710305.1 Buceros rhinoceros silvestris
GCTCGCTTCCGATCGAGTGCTTTGTGTAGATAACATGTGTGCGTGGACATGCAGCAACCCTTTGTGTGCTCTGTGGAGCAGAACCAAGAAAAATGAGTAAGTAGGAGCTGGGGCTGCATAACAGTTTTGAAAACCAGGCTATAAACTTCCTTTTTTTTTAAACTTCACATGTATGTTGCCAAGGATAGGCTTTACCGTCCAAAATGGGTTACTGAAGCCTATTAAGGAAGCTGATTTTCATGTGTTGTATGACCCGACTTCCTGCCAGCAGACACTAAAAAAATAAGATTAAAAAAAAAAAGCTTGAAAAGCAAATGGCAGGCAGGCAGGAGCATTTTGCCATGAAAGGTGTGTTCTTGCCTTTGACCCATTGTTCCTTCCCTGCTACCGCGAAGCAGTAACAATGGCTGTATTGAATCACACCCTCTGTCAGCAGGCGGGCGAGCGTAACAATGAATTATTACCGCATCATGTGGACTTTTCTGCTCTACTAATTTCGCTGCATCTTCTATTTTGGTCATTTGCCCTACATTTTAAAAAGCAAATTAGTGTCCCACATTTCATCCCCATGGGGTTGAAAGGGTCTGTGCTGCTGCTCTCCAGTGCTTCCACTGCAGGCATTTTATCCAGCTCTGCTCTATTAAGCAGCTACTGAGGGTCAAACAATAAACTTCACCAGGCTAGAATTCAGCTCGTTTTCCTTATATTTGTTAGTTATTATTTATTTATGTCTATTAGTGTTTCCAGGCATCTCTTAATCAGGTCTGCCAGCACCCAATGTCCTTGGAGACCAGTACTGCAGTCTGTAGGTCCTCAGAGGCAATTGTAACACCAGTCCCAACCACAGCCCAGTCTGTGCAGTTACCACAGCTCTCACACACCTCTGGAAACGCCGAGCTGAACGCTGCTGTGGTGTGGCACACCTTGGGATAGAGGCGAAGCACCAGCAGCTGGCATCCTCTTGATCAGCGCTGCCTTTTGCCGCACTTGGGGAATATTTTGCAGGATCCAGGGCTTTCTCCTGGTCTACGACAGATGCTCCCGCTCTCATGGGTGAGGAACTGTAGCGCAGGTACAGTAAGGCTGACCCTTGAGGAGGTTCCCGGGATCCTTGGAAATGTGTTGACTGATTTACTCAGTGAGTCAGTTCTAAAGAACCAAGCACAATGCAAAGTGAGCTGTGCCCCTACGGGAGAGTTTTTCACAGGCTGGATGAAGGACGGGCATTGCCAAGAGGTGCTAAGTCCCCAGGGCGGTGGTTGGTGCAGCCAGAGCTGCTCTGTGCACAGCAGCTCCTGCCAGTGTGATTCACCAGCTCAGCATCTGAGATCAGATGTTGTTCTGTGGAGAACCTGATGGAAAGGTTCAATAAAACTACAATTATTTCAGTTATCGCAACGGACAGGACAAGATCCCATGAGCGTAACTGAACGTAGCCCAGTAGCTAAAAACCATCTGATTCCTACTTGGAATTTGGTTTTTCCTTACGTGATTATACCAATTCATGATTTTTTTTCTTTTAATTCAGAATTTTTTTTACAAAAAAAAGATACTCAGATTGACTAAAAGGATTCAAACCTGCGCTGAGACATTACATTATTTTGACAGAAACAATCTACATTTTTTAAAATGTGGAAACATTTTTTTCTCACACTTTAAGGAAAAAATTTTAGTCTTGAGGGTAAACATGATTTTGGTTTCATTTAAGAAAAACAAACTCTCAAACCTTAGCTGGTAAACAAGATGTTCCATTCCATTTCAGCTATGCATTTTCCAACTTTGTATTACCTGGAAAAACATGTTTATTGTTTCTGTTTGGTCAGCGAGCCAAAAAATCAATTATTTGTACAGCTCTATCGCTGTCTGGGGCAAATTCCAATCTCACAGAAATAATGGGATCAATGAAAACTATGGCTTTTGGTGGCACGCGTGGTTATTTTCTGCCATCTTCATGGTCTGGATGTCTACTGATCTGATCTCACCTCCAGCTTCTCCTCAGCTGAGCCTGAACTGGTCTCCTGGGGGGGTGGTTGTGGGGACAGGTGTCCCAAGGGGTCCAGCACCCAGAGCTCGATGGTCCATGATATCTCCTGGTGCTTCCGTGGAAGCCTCACTCTGTCCCAACAAATTGGGCTCGTGTCTGTGTCCATCAGTTTCCCATGCTCGTTACCTGTCTCTCAGGGCTTTAAAAAGTATTTCATGCTATTTTAATGGTATCTCTCTAAGAAATCATCATTTCACTGCACCCACAATCCAGTTTGTATTTGACGTGTCACTTCTAATAATCTGCAGAATTTTTCTTTTTCATACAAGAGACGTTATTTGTCACGTTTCTAACAAAGAGCTCATCCCTTTTCATTAGAAACGGGCTTTTCAGCCCAGTGATTTAAAAATAGGAAATAAGATGAGGAAAAGGACTGACTCGGTGGCGCACAGCTCTGTTCAGTATGGGTGAACTAGACACGAAGGGGAGTAAAGCCTGGCTTGATTTCTGCCCAGATGAGTGAGCTGCAGCGGAGGAGCCCCTGGTCCCCAGGGGGGTATGTGACACTCCTGTGGCTGAAGGGACCTGCTGGAGTTGTTGAGGGGAGAGTTGCCTCATCTGCACGGCTCGCCCACCTTCACCCACTTTATCTTGGAAAATGGGGTGAGGATGAAGGGAGAGCGTTCCCAGGACAGTAGCTGAACGCCACGGGCAGACCCTGTGCTGCCTGTTCAGAATCCAGCTCATCCCCTCTCTGTGAAGCCTGTGGGCACCTGTGGGCTTGTGGCTGCCCAGGGTCGGTTGGGATGAGCTGCATCAGCCATCCCACCGAACCTGGGCCATCTGACTGAACCTGGGACCCCGCTTAGGCTTGGGATCTGCCCACTCATCACCCCACTCCCGCTGGGGCATGGGGCTGGCGGGAGGAGTGGGGCCCCCGGTGACAGCAGCCCCAGGACGTGGGTGTAGGTGAGCTCTGCTCCTCCCTCAGAGGCAGAGGGGTGGAGTCAGGCAGGTAACCAGGTTTGTGCTCCCCACATCCAGGTTTCCCGAATGCAAGGTGAAAATGTGTGCGGGGGCTGGCTTTGGTTAAAGATGTCGTGCTCAGATGAGTCAGAAGGCTGTTGACGTGAGGGGGAGCCTGGAGAAGCACGGATGACTGAGCCGTTTTTCCTCTCTCTGTACTGGTGGATAACAGACTTATGCAAAGTGAGTTTCATGAAGTAGCATCCGGATGATTTTGTGCAGTCACAGCTTTCAGATTTGTCAT
>NW_010414616.1:49650-65335 GCF_000710305.1 Buceros rhinoceros silvestris
TGGGAAAAACCTGTTGATCCATTATGTAAAAATGAAGGGCGAATATTATGGACTAAAGATGATTAACATAAGCATTACAAGAGGGGGAAGTAGGTTTGGGGTTTGTGCTTACTGTTTTGTTGTGGGGCGTTTTCTTTGTTTGTGATTAGTGTCATTAGATTTGAAGGACCTAATGCAAAGTGAACATCTTCTCTCAGACTCTGGAGTCCTTGGCACCCCTCTCCCGTAACGGCAGGCATACTGCGGTGGTGTTATTGTCTCAGGTCATGTGAACCTTCACCAATGACAACAGTGAAAGATATTGAAAAAACCCTCTGCTTGACCGTGAGCAGAACCATGGTGACTGTTACAGAGAAGAGGCCTGGGAAGTGACAGCAGGATCCGTCCTCAGCTGGCGTAAATGCAGCAGAGCCATGCCCAGTTCTGCTTGCCTCTGCACTCCCAAACACTGGCCAGGATTTGCTCTTTATTGTTTCTGTGTAACTCGCTCAGGCCAATGGCTTTTGTATGGAAGCAGGACGCTGTGTAATCCCCTCTCATTATGTCTGTTCCTAGTGGAATAGCTAATCCTTTGGTTTTGACATCATAATTAGCAAGATAGAAATTATCATGTCCCCAAACCAAAGATAAATTTGGAAGAGGGCAGAGGGGGGGAAAGCCTGCACAAAAACTCAGCTGAAACTTCGGATGTAGAAATCTAATTTTTTTTTGCAAATGCCCTAATTAAAGAAAGAACAAGGCGCAGCATCTGCAGCGAACAAATGCTACATGGACAGGATGGTTTTTAGATGCACCAGGCTTATTCTGAGCTCTCGCTGTGGTACCAGCGGGTCTGGGAGTCCCTCAGGGCACGCAGCCCTTCGGAGCTCGTCAAGCAGGCAGTGATGGATCTGCGGTGGTAGTGGAACCGGCAGTGACACCGCAGCGGCGAGCTGGAAATGTGTCTGTCAAAGCTGCAAGGGCTTAAATAGAAATGATGAGAAATGTGTGTGTGGGAAGCTGGCCCAGCTGCTGTCCGTATTGGGTCTGTCTCTGATAAATACGCTGGTCCTTAGCTCTCATCAGCATCAAGCGCGTACAAGGGACAAGCGCATATGCTGTGTCTAATTTCTACCAGTTAGCTCGGTGATTTATTATGCCTTCACTGGAGTCCTGGTGACACTAATTGCTGTGTTCAATAGCTGTGATGGTGACGATAGAGTTTAGAGGTGACGGTTGGGTGTCAGGGCCTCGTGACGTGAAGCCTGACTAAAG
Source organism: Buceros rhinoceros silvestris (assembly GCF_000710305.1). Taxonomy (NCBI): domain Eukaryota; kingdom Metazoa; phylum Chordata; class Aves; order Bucerotiformes; family Bucerotidae; genus Buceros; species Buceros rhinoceros. Next base: position 50,905 of record NW_010414616.1, read on the forward strand.
GCAGAGGCTGCCTGGGGGGTTGCAGACCAAGCTCTTACCATGCAGAGACCCAAAACCATCAACTCTGGGTTGCAGCAGCTCCCGAAACACCGTGGGGCTGCAGGTAGGGTGAGATTTATGTCATTAAACCTCAGGTATGTGAAGGTGAGGCAGTTACTCTAGTTCTCCACTATCAATAGGAGAGAGATAGAGCTGTTTGGGGATGGGGCAAATACGCAGCGCTGTCCCAGGGGAGGGATCATGAGCTCTGAAGTAAGGTCGAGCACAGGAGAATGCAAAGGCCCTTAAGGTTGTCATGCCTAAGGTATATTCTTGCACCTTTAAATCTCTATTCAGCGCTCATCCCTTTCCTCTCCCATTTCCAATGAAACTAAAGGTCTGATTTAAAGAGGAAAAGGAATTGCTTTAAAACCTGCTATGTTGAAAAAGACCAAAGGTGCCGCTACTCAATTTTTGTCATTCTGACACCTCAGTAAGTGTTGCAATGCAGAACAGCGAGGCACTGGTACCCCGTGGCTTGCCGGAGGCTGCCAGTGGAGTAATGGTACAGGAGGCTGCAGGGGGGAATAGAGCTCCAACATCTGTTTCTGTCCTACGTTTTGCAGTAAAATATCCCCGAAATTCAATAGAATTAATAACAACAAACAGACAGAAAAGCTCAGAACAGCTCTATTTATGTTCCTTTTTCTCCTCCATTTAGTGAACAATCCCCTGCTCCTTTTAGTCGTGTGCCTCAGATTTACAAACTCCAAGCCTACCTACGGAGAACTTATCGTGAGAGGCCGTGGCATCTGCCCGGCTCCTCTGAACTATCCCTGCTGGTGCCAAGGCCGTGGATGTCTGCAGCATCCCTGACCTCCCCTAACCTCGACCCTCTGGCTTTTGCAGTGTCTGTCTAAGTGGTTTGGGGCAGCGAGAGAGAGGCCGTGAATTTACGTGCTCAGGGTGGTGGGAGCAGGGGATGCAGCAGCTTTTGTGCACCAAACCCTCTGCCTTGCTCCTGTCCCGGGAGGTGCCTGAGGCTCAGGTCCAGCTCTGCCACTTTGGGCACAAGAAGGTAATTTTTGGCAGTCATCCACCTCCCAGCCCTGGCACTTCTGCTGGTTCGGGTGCAGCAGGTGGGCCAGCGCATGTTGGGATGAACTTTAAATACCATGTAACCGGCTGCTGTCTGTGTTTAATTTCTCTGTCTTTGTTTTTTAGGGCCATCTTCTCCCTATGCAAATCAGCCTAACATCAATTCCTCCCTTCGGAGTGACAGTCACTGGCAGCATTTCAGCATATGACCTGCATTTACAGGGCCCCGCTGACCCTCTCCTGAGTGTGTATGTATTTATTTAAATGATTTGTCTACTGATATACGGCAGCTTGCTGAAATGAGTTGTTAGCACATTAACCTTCCAAGCACTTCAGTCCAGTCTAAGTGATTATTAGATCAACTTTGACAGAATATTGGCTATTATCGCAGCTTATCTTTCATCTACTGTAATAGAGCATTTCAGGTTTTTCCTGGAGCGCCACCAACATCCTGGCGTTTCAACCAAAGCCTCAGCTTTCTCACTCTGGTTTTAGACATTTCAGTTCTCAAAATTGCTATCACTACACTGCCACCTCAGTGTGTGCTTAAAAGCTTTCCAGCTCTAGCAGGCACAGGTGCTCCCCGCAGAAATGTCAACCCAAACCTCCCCACTTCAGCTGCTGAGCCCCCACCTCGGGTGTGCTGCCAGCGCTCTCCCGCCAGCTGCTTGTCCGCGATGTTTCCTGGAAATGGTCGTGCTCACAGTCTGCCAAGTCCCCCACAACTGTGCCCCAGCCGACGGACGGGCAGCGCGCGCAGGGGTCTGTCGCCTGGCACGGCCATGGTTTATCTCTGACGTAAACCCACTGGGAGGGTCCTCTGGAGAGCCGGGGGCTCATCCCGGCACACCTTGTCCTCCTGCTCAAATGCTGCCTGGCTGGGAGCGTGCTGCTGGTCGCTGGGTGGTTTCTCTGTCACACTGAGAACCTTCCTGTCCCTTTTATTTTTCTCCCTGTGAATGTAATGCCCTGTGATCAAGTCACCTTTAGCCTTCTTTTCATTACACTAAACAGACTGAGCTCTTTAATCACTCACTGTAGAGCATTTCTTACAGGCCTCAATGATTTTTCCGAGTCCTTTCTGAACTCCCTCCAGTGTTCCAACCATTAGCAAGCCTGAGCCGTTAAAAATACCTGAGAATCATCTGTAAGCCTCAGTCACATTTTGTGAACTATGCCTGGTGTTTAAGGGATGAAAAAATAAGAGAGAAAAAGAAACAAAACTCCACACTTGTGCATAGATAACGTTAGCTAAGACATCTGGAAGAATATCATTGCTTGAAGCGATTTTCATACTATTGCTTCTGGTATCTGAGGAGCAAATAGCCTCTCATTTAATTTATACTGTAATAAAATCTCCTATTGATTTTAATAAAATTGAAGACAATCATTTTGAATGAAATCCCTAAGGCAGCTTCTCCATAAAAACTGAGTCTTATTTTCTTTGCACAAGTACATTGCAATTCATGGCTGATAACAGTGAACTGGGACTCGGTTTCTGAAAAGCTGGGGAATAGTTTTGAGTAAGGAGTGTGAAGAAACCCTTCATTAGAAAATAGGTGTTTGGAGACCTCAGCACTGCTCAAGTTCTGTTATGTTCAAGTACTGTAGAGCTGTCAGTGACATGCTGCTTTTCCTCCTGTCCTCGTCATGCTCTTCCTTGAGTGACAGCATGTGGGTGACACAAGGTGATAAAGGTGCAGGTCGGACCCTGACTGAGCATCACTCCCCTGTAGCAGTGACAAGCGCTGTGAGAAGCTGGACAGCCCTGGTCCTCCCCTCCCTAGGAGGCACTGTCCACCGGGCTCCACAAACAGTCCTGAAGGGAAGGGAGAGCCCAAACCGGTGGCAGCAGGACACCGGGTGTCCTGCCCAGGAGCAGGACACAGGCAGCAGGACAAGGACCACCCACGAGGGACTTCCTCTGTGTGCTGGCGGCATCCTGAGCTACAACCCAGGGGTGAAGCTCCTATTGAAACCAGGATGACCTGCAGAACCTCTTGGGATTCAGTCGTCGTTATTTATTAAACTGCCGTGGACTTTTCATTGTACGAATCTTTAGTATTTGCTACACGCCGCGCACATATAAGTCTCATATGTGTTGTTTTTCTGTTCAGCCTTGGCGCTAAGTTTAGTTATGTACAAGAATTTGCAGACCTCTGACTTAGAAATGAGATCTGCCAAGGAAAAAACCAACAGCAGCATAATTAACATTCACCTTGATGTTCAAGTTTCACTTTGAAATGTACTTCCACAAGATGAACTGCTAAGCAGAATTAGGATTTCATTGTTGAATGAATATTCAATATGCTTTTAATACTGCTTCCTTCTACTTCCCCAAACCAAGGTCTCTGGTGAGACCTCTCTAATCAGTTTTGTTTCTAAAGTGCTAAATAGCAAGGGAAAAAACCTGCTGTGCAACAGGAGAGAGATGCTAAAAAAGGAATGCAGCCAAAATGCTGGCACCAAACCTGCTCACCTCTTGCTGAGCTTGTCTTAACCTGTGCTGCGGGAAGACACAGCCTGGGCAACCTTTGCATTGGGCAGGTGGCTGTGCTGGAGCCGGTCGAAGGTCTCCAAGACTGACGGTCGTGCTGGCTTCGCTCTGCTGGCCCTTGGCAGAGGACACTGCCCTTCGCTGGTCACAGGTCAGGGTTCGAGAGACCTTCCGGGTGCTGGTGACAGCAGGACATGGGTGGATTTTACCCATTGGCACATTTTGTTGTTGATGTTGTAGCTGGGGGTGGGGGAGATAGAAATTTTGCTTGGGAAGGAAATGTCTCCAGCTGCCCAGGGGACCTGCCAGTTTTGGCCTCCTGCGCAGAGAAACCTCCAAAAGAACAATCCACATTAATCATTTCCATCACTAATCCTCATGCTCAAGCACTTTATAACCTGGTCTTTCCAGAAGAAGCGTGTTCGCTGGGGAGCCTTTTATCTCTAAATAATGAGCTGTGGTGCATAAGATACTGAGAATTAGTGTGATGCTTTACAACCTGGCCCTGCAAAGTCCCTGTGCGTGGGGCTGTAAGCAGGAGCTGGTGCCAGCTGAGGTGCTGTTAGCAGCCGGTGCATTTCGGCACCAGGCTGGGCACGGGAATTGCGGGACTTGGGATCTCGACGTGTTCAGTCAATTGTATTAAGTGCCAGGGAGCGTTCTCTCTGCCTCTCTCCCTTTTCTGCTTTCTCCATGACTTACTGCACTTCTGAAGAATATTTGAGCACCTAATAAGCAACAGTAAGAGCGAGCTGATTTTCCTCCCGCTTTTCTCCTTTCAGCCCTGCCTTTTTGATGGAGCTGTGCTGGTCTGCTCAGCCCCGTCACCGCCTGCTCGTGCTGGAGGTGCAGCGCTGCTTTGTACCCACCCGGGGCAGAGCCAGGGCAGATGCTATGGCCTGGCTGTGACCCATAACCTGAGGAGCTGGTGCTCCCTGTGCTCCTGCCCAGACGGGCTGGGGCTGGTACAGCAGCACGTGGCTGCTTTGAGAACATCTGCATCAACAACGTTCCTGAAAAGACACATGCACCAAAAATACCACTTAAAACCTTTGCGAAAACTAGCTGCTGTACAGGGTGCGCTATTTTCTCATTATATTGCTATCTGAAGGGAAATAAGGAATTATTTTCACATTAGATTTCTACAGTCAATAAGACGCGGGTTGAATAGTGAATAAGCAGCCTGGAGGCAATTGTCTTGTCACAGTGTGTAAGGATCTGGTGAGGGCATCGCATTATCTCTGCTGTGCCGCTGCAGTACAGGGCAAAAAGAGCCATTCGGGTTTTGTCCTGCTTCCTAGCTGGCTTTTTCTCTTTTTCAATCTATCTGTTAATTATGGGAAAATACCTTGAATAGAAACTGAAGCTATGATCCCATATGGTAATTAAACACATCCTTAACTTAGGGATGGAATCAAGCCAGTTGGCTTATCTGGAATTGTATTTATTGGAAACCATTTTTCTTTCTGCGTAAGGCTTCACTGGAGAAAATCCTTAAGTGTTATTTGTGCATACAGAAAAGAAGAGTATACAAATACAAGGGAAGACCCATCAGAGTAAACTTTTGTGTGTGTGTTTGCTCTGCCCATAATAGGAAGCCAGGACTGTACCCTAAAATCAAATTCACCTCTCTTGAGAAACACTAAGATCAATCTACCTCTTGTCCCTATTTTGCAGGGGACCTCATGCGTGCAGAGAAGGTGTACTGAAAATGCGAGACCAAAAGAAAAGGTGCCAGTGCTCTTCACTGCAAAGAGCCTGTTCCCTCCGCTGGAGAAACAAAGGTCTTCTGCCCATGCAACCAAAGGCAGGTTGGCTTTTTCTGCCTGTGAACTTCACTCACAGCATGTTTTTCGAAGCAGGGCTTAATTTGGGTAGATGAGAGTGGTTCTCTCTGCAGGTGACGTGAAAACAAGCACTCCCCTTGATTGGATTGTTCCTTTACAGCCAGTCCCATGGGTAGATCTGCTGTCTCTGCGTTGCAATCGGGGCGTGTATCAAGTACTCCAAAATTTATCTTCCAGTTTTGCAGCTGGAATGGGTACAGGTGGAAATGCAGGAAATTACTTTTAACATCATAAAGACCTTTTGCTGTCCAGAGAGCCCGTGTGATCTTCATCCTTGGAGATACTCAAAACCCAGCTGGTGGTGGTCCCGGGCAGCCTGCTCCAGGCGACCTGCTTAAGGCCTTTTATTGGAAAACATGTATTTGACAATCCTCTTTTTCTTCCCACCTCCAAAAATGCCTCAGTCACTTTTGAAGAAAATATTCTGCATTTCAAGTTGCAGGTAATGGGGGGTGGGTGGGAAGGTATGGAGAAAGGTCTGAACCTCAGCTTATCAAGAAATGGCCTGGGAGCAATTTGCTACTTTAAACAAGAAAGAAAATAAAAAGTGAGATAACTGAGCAGGACCCCTGTCCTAATTGGGACATAGGCCAGGGCTGAAGTGCAGCCTGCCTGACCCGCTGCTCCCTCCCTGGTCGTCTTGGGGGCCCTGTGTTCTTCTGGAAAGGTACTGTCTTCTTGGGGAGCCTGAGACTGCTGCAGACATCAAAGGGAAGAGGTACAGGGAGGCCTTCTATTCAAATATATTTCTGGCTTTGGAAGATGTGACTTTGCAAGAAAATTGTGAGATCAGCCAGGCTGAGCCTGGGAGTGCTCCGGTGCGCTCTAATCAGGCTGCTCTGGTGTTGTGCTTCCCAGCAGGGATATTTCTATCATATAGATGGTAGCTGGTTACTGATGCAGTCAAGCTGTTCCTGCGGTGGGGTGCATCCTCATAATGCATTTCCAGGGTTGGTACATACCACAGTAATGGGAAGGCTGTTGGGACTCCCCCAGTTCATCCCTGGTGGAGCCCACCTGTCCCCTGCAGTTTGTTTCTCTCAATTCTTGATGCTGCTGCAACACCTCAGTGCTCTATCTTGGCTGGATGAGTGGTGGTTAACTTTCACAGCAGAGAATTGCTGTGGTTTCAGGTGTTCTGTTCTGCAAAGACATCTTGTACCTGCATGTGTGAACAGACCCTGGGGAAAGCACCTCTGGGGGCAGCGGCACCAGGGAGGAAGATTTTCTTTGACCCAGAACTGCCCATCAACCTAGCTGCAGCCAACAGGCTGATCTGGGGTGAAACTTGTCAGAACTTTAACTCAGAAGGCCTGGGGTTGTTGCCAAATTCCTTGGAAAATGGGCAACTGGATAAAATGTATTAAAAGAAAAAGGGTCTGTGAGGGAGGATGAGGAAGTGAGGCTGTAAGGTGACCTGCTGCCAAAGAATCATTTCCTCAGGAACTGAAGCCAAAAACTTAGCGTTGAGGATTTACACATCCCTCTCACACTCATCAAACGCAGTGAACCTGCACTGATGTGTGGCCGCACAGCACCCACGTCTGAGCACATTCCCTGACCAGACCCACCACTGCTTACGGCGTGGACAGACGCTTGTCTTGGCTCAAGTAAACAGCTCCTGCTAATGAAGCCTCTGTCTTCTGAGTCAGGTTTTAATTCCCCGAAACCGTAACTCTGGTTGTTTGTCAGCGTGCTGAATGGGCAGGGTGATCAGGTCCCTGTTCCCTGGCCTGTCATGTAAATCAGGGAGGTGACGCATTCTCAGTCTCTGGAGGACAGTTTGCAGAACAGATGGAGGTTGTGGAGTGCAGGTGACATTGAAAAACTCTTTTGAAAAATCTTCCCTGTATTTAGCTGGATTTGAATCCAGAGGTTGGCCAATAGTGCAACTGTGGGTGTTCCAGTGACTGAAGATCTTAAATGACAATTTAAAAATTCGGATATGGAGAATGGTACTTCACTGAGGCTCCTTGGAGACACATTTCCAGAGGTCTGGAGTCACTGGACAGGACTGTCAGATATTTGAAAAGCCTCATTCACTACTTGCATCATTGCACATTGATGGAGGCACGGCCACAGATCAGAAATATGAAAAGGCTTAGACTGGATAATAAAGACTAAGATGTATCGTTACTCAGAAGGTCCGGTCCGTTTCAGAGCGAGTGTCTGTATGGTCGGATACCCGCACCTTTGCTCACTGCTGAACTGCTGCTGCACAGTGTGAAACGGGGCAGCTCCGTGACTCCCATGGGACACCCTGGCTCTCCCCGGCCAAGAGGCTGGCTGTGGAGCAGGAGCGAGCTCCCCCTCCTTGGCTCTCACTGCACCGCTCGAGGCTTTGCCTGCCCCACGGAGCAGGTCGCGCTCTGCAGCACTCGAGTGTTAACAGGGGTTTGACACCCATCTCCGCCGAACAGCAAGATTTTCATTGCGCTGAGATGCTGCTCCTCGACCTCCGCAGCCCAGCCGTACCCTCAGCCTGCCCCTGTCGCTCCTCTGCCTGTGCCTGATGTCCACCTGGGCACGACGAACCCCACTGGCCAGCAGGAGCGAGGGTCTTGCCCGGCGCTGTGGAGACAGCCCTGCTGCAGGCTGGAAGAGCAGCGAACCACCCTCGCGGCTGTCAACAGCTCACGGCAGCGGGATGGGAGCACTCCTTGGCAGAGGTGTTGAGGCACCTGGAGACGGCGCAGACACACCTGGCAGCTCCCAGTCGTACACACAGCATCACTTCCATCTCTGCAGGAACAGAAACGGGAACCGACAGCTTAAAAACCAGGTAGTTACAGGGAGAAAGGAGCGTGAAATTCTGGACCAAGGAGCATTTTGTTTTTAGCCAGCCAGCTCCATCAGGCAGTTCTGCCCTGCATCCATGGAAACAGCCTGCGTGACATCTCCTCGGTGTTTGTTTTCACCGGGATCTGTACGTGCAGGACTGTGTTGTCATCAAATGCCGCGTAGTCAGCGTCAACGTTCACTGCTCAAATTACTCGCTCTTCCTTTGGACACCTCCACGCACTTGGCAAGCGGAGGGGTGGCAGCAGCCCACTGACCTGCTGCGGGGGCAGGCGGGGGGGAAGGGGCAGGGCAGTGCCCAGGGCAGCGCGATGCCTGGCGCAGTGTGGGTCCTGCCGCCCTCCCTGTGCGGGGCCAGGCGGGGAGGGCAGCATCTTCCAGCAGGAACCTTTTTCCCCTGTTGAAATGGGGAGTTTTTTCAGTCAACCCCCCAGATAACACCCCAAATGTCAGGACGCTTTGTGGGGCCATTCTGAGGAGGAAGCACTTCTCTTTTCTGGTTTTTGGGTGTCACTTAATTTTAAAACATTCTTTTTCAAAATTAAATCTAAAGCTGCAAACAAGAAGTGTTTCTTTGCAATGTCTTGGGGAGATATGAGAGAGCTGAAGCAGCACAGTTCCCCTCTGAGGTCACTGGGTATTGTTGGATCCCCAAGATTTCTTGCTGAAGTTACCTGACAAATCCTTTTTAACAGATCTTGCTGTTGCTACATCTAATTTCCCTGAAATGCGGTGGTTTATGTTTCCGTAGCTCTAATATAAGTGATCTCATTATGGAGGCTGGTGAAAAAAATGTGGGTTTATGTCAGGTGCTAACAAGGCTTTGTTTTTTCCTTTGAAAACCAATTCCCTGGGTCCAGCATGTGTGGGGAATGCAACTGGAAAGGAGCAGCAGCACTGGGAGCACAGGGCTGGGCTCCCTGTCCCTGGTGTTACTACCTGCACCAGAGGCAGCCCGAAGGGGAGCTTCCATCTCATGGGAAAAAGTGTTTGCGATTGCGAGTGATGAACTGGAGTCAGGCACTGGGCAGTTAATTAAAAAGGGACAATTCTGCCCCGGGAAAAGCAGCGTGTGATTGATGGCGCGGTACCCTGGCCATGCTGTCTGGGGATCCCAGGTGCCGCGGCTGTCTGCAAGGGAAGGAGGCTTCTAGGGAAACGAGACTGAATTGAACAAAATTGCTCGCAGAGAATGCTGCGGAGTTGAGAGACTGACATTTTCTGATGGAGAAGCGGTCTGTTGGGAAATTTTCACCCTGGGCTGCGCGCAGCAGCCTGGTCCTGCTCAGCGAGCAGCGGCAGGGCCGTTGCTGGTTGTGAGTGGTACTGGAGCAGGGGACAGGGAGAGTGCATCTGCCCTGAGGTCTCTGCAGTAGCTCCAGGTACCACCCTGTCACCTGGAGAAGAGACGGTCAGAGAGCACCTCTCCAAAAATCAGCATTTGTGAAGACAGTGTCTTTTAGTTGGTTCCAGCACCATGTTCAATTTGTTTATGTATTTAATAATTTTTTCGAGACACTTGATTTTTCAGGAGAATGTGCTGTTTTAAACGTGCCTTTCTGGTGCAGTGACTCTGGAGGGGATGCAGGTATGCTGTGAGAAAACCAGAGACACCCAGAGTCCTTTCCCTTTATCTTATTCATGAGAGGCAATTTCCTTCCCCTGCTTTATGTAATTGTCTCGTCCTCAATCTAATATTCCAGGTTTATGAGGAACAACAAATCAATACTCTTTTTAAAAAAATGCTGATTAATTAATTGCTGGTGTCTGCCTGCATGCTGCAATTGTGTTAGATGTCAGCAGTAATTAATTTTTGAAGGAAATTGTTCTTGCTGATTTTCGAACGCCAGCTCAGATCCCATCTTTGCCGCATATTCATCTGAAGGGACATGAGCTGCTCCCTGCAGGGGCATATTCCTGACTGATGAGGTGATGAGCTGGCCCAGCTCTTGGGGAAAGGGGAAGGTGACACATCTGCACTGCAGCTCTGGGGAGCCTCTCACAGCATTTTTACATTAAATATGTTACTTTGCTCTCTGAGAAAGTGAAAACGCATGCAGAAAACTGCGACAAAGATATACATCCCTTTGGAAAAAGAATAACCATCTTTACCAAGGTAGGAAAAAAAATCTGCAAGGTTCCCTTCTGCTGCTTTAGAGGCACATTTGCTGTTGTATCACCTCTACTTTGAAGGAAAATCAAACCTCAGCTTTTCTCTCTGGCATACAAATTACTTCGTGTTAAAAACTGGACTGAACCGAGCTCTCATTGTAAGTTTTTAGGGAGATTACAGGATAAACAGGAAGAAAACAACCTATCTTCTTCTCTTCCCCTCACTGGTGATAACATCTATTCTGAAAGTTTATGAGTTCTCTCCCTTGAAGGCGAAGTGTGGAAGCTCAGCTCCAACTCCCTGCCTCTGTTCTACCTACCAGCTGGCTTGAAAAATATCTGCCTGTTCGTTCGACATTGGGGGCATTTGAGACTGAATCCTGGGCTCTTCACGTTGCCTCCACTTCACTGCTCGGAGCCTTCCCCTCGCCGAGCGTGTAACGATCTACAGCGTAATTCTTCTATTTATGAAAGCTCTCGTCTTGACGCGTGCACTTCAAAAACATCTCTCGTGGGTATAGAAGTGATTCATGGCTGTCGTTTCACCCACCACTGAAACGCAGCCACCCCCAGGACTGGATGCTGCAGCTGCTTCATGGTGCAGAGTAAGACGAGGGCACAGCTCCGCAGAGGCAAAGGGAGATCGTCCTCCCCAACTAGCAGCACGGGGGATTTAAGAATGCCAGGATATAATTAAACAAACTGGAATGAAGCCAGGACACCGGTGTTAACACAAAGTGTCACAAATTTTAATATTCCAGGGGGTCCCAATTCACTGCAGTTCTGCCAACTTTACAGCTTAATAAATGACACCAGCAACCCCGGAGCATCGGTACATCACCAGCATGAGCTCCAAGCCAGCCAAACACTTGCAAGTTGGCCTCATTATAAGCATGTGCTGAAGCCCCTTGGACTTTAAGCAGTGGGGGAAGAGAAGATGACCTTTTGTCGATTCACTAGTATGCTTTAAAAATGCCCTTAAAAATTCTAGTGAAACGTCAGCTCTCTCAGTTGTCTCAGTGACTTATTTAAATAGTTTCTTAATCCAATGGGCTTTTTCCTCTCCCTTTACCTGTTGCCTCAGGGTTATTTCTGCAAAACCACCTGAATTTCTTGTTACAGAAATTCAATTGAACAGATTCCAATGCTAGCAGCATCGATTCACTATACTGAACCGTGAATTAAGGGGTCATTTTCCAATGATGTTGGCTGCAGTCAGTACCCTTTCCTGTCTCATCTTGATCCTCTGAGGGTTGAGCTTCTGGATTGCAGCTCTGGAAGAGTGGGGGGAGGCAGGGGCAGTGCCTGGGCGAGAAGTGGTTTTAGTCTTGGCTTCCTGCTTATTTCACCATCCTTGCTTTTTGGATACTTTTCCCCATCCTGACCTCTTTGTGCTTTCAGCAGCAGCTCTGACCAGGTCAGGGGATGTCAGGTGGGCTGTCAGGTGCCTCTCCTCAGGCTCTGGGAAGGGGGACCACTTCCTGCTGGAGCATTCTCATCCTCATCCTCATCTCCTTGGGAACTCTGCAAACTTCACTGCCTCATTTAAGCTCCATTTGTCAAAGGGGGGAGAAGGGAAAAAAGCCCCACAAGATTGAAAGTCCAGATGTCGCAGCAGTCTCTGGTTTCATTAGAAGATCTTCTCCAGCCTTCCTGAAAAAAAGGCTCCTGCTGTTCGAGGTGCCAGGGGTCTGGGTGTTTGACAGATGAGGAGTGAGGTAAGCACGAGTAAATCTGCTCGAAGTAGTGGAAAATTTGTAATGAAGGCAACTTGGACCAAATTTGGTTTTATACAAACTCTCCTTGCAGCTGCCCTCTTACTGAGAGCTTTGCAATGACAGAAATGTGAGCTCCGCTGCTGCAGGGGCACATGCAGCGTGTTGGGGGTGTGTATCTGGTGATGGGTCTGTGATGGTGGACAGCCCCCGTTCTGTCTTTCTGCTGGGGGCCATGCACAATCCCATAAGGGACTGACGACGGCTCGCCATGTGGCTGCAGGCAAGTTCCCTTCTCTCCCTGTATCTCTGTTCTTCCTCCAGGAAGTGTCAGGATGGTGAGAGCCTAAGATTTGCTTGTTCTCTCTGTGTTAAAAACCTCTCCAGGGCAGGGTCGGGGCTGGGGTGTCTGATGCTTGGAGTCCTGGTTGAGCCTCTAAGCTAATGAATACCTTCTCTGACTGCTGTAAGGCAGCTCTGCCCTCGGATGTGCTCACGCCTCCTGCTCCGTGTCAGCCTGGGCGTGTGGGACGCACCAGCACACCCTGGGCTGGGGGTGCCAGCAGGCAGCTGGCCTCACGCACCCACCTCGGCTGCAGTGTAGACACGACCATACCGAGTGTGGTGGCTTCTCCCCGTGAGTGTTCCAGCATGGTCCTAGAAGACACTCTGCCTCTGAATCCTCCCACCCTGAGGCAGGGGATGTGGGAGAGGGAAGGAAACGGGCTTTTCTGGCAATCGAATGGTGTATCTGCAGCTGCAGCGAGAGCTTTAGGTGTAAAAGCGTGCACAGTCTGCGCTGCTCCCGTGTGCTCACACCGGCTGGACATCTGTCTCTCACCCAAACCATTTTGGACAGAGGAGGAGGATAGAGCTGTGATAACTCTTCTGACCTCTTCTTTAAAAACGTTTGGAACTGCAACATTCAAACAGTCTGGCAGAATATTTTTCAATAAATCTTGAAATGTGGCAGTTACATTTTCTATACTGTGCTAGAAAAAGGATTACAGTATTTACTGCAGAGACAGGGAGATTGATTCTCGCTTGGAAAATCTGCCAGATTTCTTGATTTAGAGAGCTGATGATTGGTGGAGTGCTTAGTCTTGATTTATATCAAGTTTTCTTGCTTGCTTGCTTTCTTTTTTTTCCTCTTGCACGTTCTTTTTGTGTTAATGCAAGCTAGTCTTACTCTGAATGATTCTTTGTTTAACAAATATTGTTTTCTTTGGATGTTTTTGGTATTCGAGTCAAAACTCTCTTCCCTAATACCTGCTTGCTTGGAGTAATGTGACTAAATTTCACTTGCATGAGGCCTAAATAAAGTCAGTGTACTTTAGGGTGAGGCCACCTACCCCCCTCTGTGCCTTTGTAGAAACATCAGAACTTCTTGATCTGAAATCTTCAAAATTATGTGAGCGATCTAAGCTCCATCTGAAAAATGTCAGACCCTCTCTTACATTAGCAAAGAATTTGACTCAAGAGGAGGCAACTAAGTCACCCAGCACACAGCAGCTCGGGGGTTCCCGAGGATGTGGGCTCCCCATGCCAACATCCCTGATGTTGTGGCCCCAGAGAGCAGGAAAGCAGTGGGGAGGGCTCCCAGGTGGCCAATGGCATCCATTGGCTCCACAGGGCTCTTAATCCTGCTCCAGAACTCTAACTTCAGCTGAACAATTTCAAACAGAGGCAAGCAAGCAAATAAAATGAACCCATGAGAAGCCAAGAAACGCAAAAGGATAATTGATGCCCTATTGTTATCGCTACAGCAAGCGTCTTATATCATGGAAGTATTATCTGACACCCCGATAGGACAACTAGTTCCGTGTCGTTAGTTAGGCTATGAGCAGCTTGCTTCCTCGCTGGGCTCGCTGGCCGAGCCAGCCGGGCTCTTAGCACCCATAAACGGCTCGCCCCAGCCCGTCTCTCCCACCTTAAGACTTCCCTAACGGGGCACCCTGTGCATTCTTCAGTCTTCTCGCCTTCCCCTCTTTCCAAGCCACTTTTGAAATGATTAATTAATAAGATGTGTCGTTTTCGAAAGTAGGCTCGCAAATCCAATGGTCGCTGAAAATGCCAGGCAAGCGGCGATAGCTGTTCTGTGGTGTGATACCAGCAACCAGGAGTGTGTGTGAGGGGATGCTCACAGCGAGGAGCACAATTACTGATTGTCAGTCCAAACTGAGACAAAGTGATGCAATTAATTTTCAGGGAGGAGGGAGAAAAGGATGAAAAACAGAACATCTGTAGTAAGGCATCAATTTTTTTCTTTTTCTTTTTTTTCTTTTTCCTTCTTCTCCTTTTTTCTCCTTTCTTCTCCTTTCTTCTCCTTTCTTCTCCTTTCTTCTCCTTTCTTCTCCTTTCTTCTCCTTTTTCTTTTCCTTCCT
>NW_010414616.1:65495-66700 GCF_000710305.1 Buceros rhinoceros silvestris
CCAGTCCACCAACGCAAGAGCTCCCCTCCCACAGACATTTAAATCCAAGCTTTTAATCTAAATCTGATTATTCCTCTTGTGGAAAAGTCATCTTGGCCCAGAGAGCTCTGCGACAGATTGTCTAGACCTTTAAAAGTCAAGTTAATAACATTTGCTTGGCCGAGCCATGGGGAGGAAGACAGACCACAGAGCCATGAATCCTCCAGTTCATGGTCTTGTTTTCGGGACCCGGCGCAACGCCTGCCTCACACCCCGCAGTGGCTGATAGGCCTGGGTGCAAATGAACACACGCGCGTCAAACGTTTAAAAATGGCCCTCCACAAAATACCCATTAGAATTCGACATTTAAATTCATATTTTGAAGGGAAGTTTTGCTTTATTTTCTTCTGTTCAAATATGGTGTAGCTGAGCAGCAGCAGTCAAAGTGAGTAATAGCTGAATGTGCATAATCTTGATCTAATTACATTGGTATTGAATTGCAGGTGAAGCATTAAATTGATTTGAAAAAAATCTCTTTGCAAGTACCTAATATTGATGAAAAGGTCATTACGCATTTGCAGTGAAGTCTGCTTCTGTGCAGTGAGGTCAAATCAAGACCAGCGAGTGCTCGTGCCTCCAGGGTTTGAGTGGAAGTCAAATTCTGCATCGGACTTACACCGACCGGCCCCAGCATGATTTCACCCTTCATACTTCATGTAGCTTTCAGCTAATTAGAAGACATCTGGAGTTATCTCTTATTAAATCTTTAGTGCTCTTTTAACAATAAATGGATATATAATTAACACAGGCAATCTTATTAAATCCATATTAGGGCGCTTATTTGAGACCATCGAAATTTTTAATTGGAGACGTTGCTAAGCGCCTCCTTCTTACAACAGCAGTTGTGGTTCCTTGCTAAATGCGTCAGACCTGAGGCAGGTAACACCCGTCAGGATGTTCCTCAGCTGGCACGTGAGCCCTGAAACTGAACAAATAGTTGAGGCCGAATCATTTAATTTTCAAAGACCGTGTGTGGTTTGTCTGCCGATGCACCGGCTGCCTGCAGAAGTTCCCCCCTTCCTGCAGGAATGGCCCAGGGTGGGCAGTGGGCTCAGCACTGGGCAGCTGCTGGGCAACACCGCGGGCACCTCCTGGCAGGTGAGATACTGCTGAAGTCCTTGAGGCTGCAGCCGTCCTGTATCTGCTGCTAAAGAGGAAAGGATTGG
>NW_010414616.1:66794-75003 GCF_000710305.1 Buceros rhinoceros silvestris
TGTCTCTGCTTCTAACGAGGAAAGGCTTGTTCCCCTTGGCAGCTTTAGTGGCTCCTTTTGTTTCTCCAGATTTACACCTTCACCAGAGTCCCGCGACCAGAAATCTCGGCGTCATCTTTGCTCTGAGCAGTCTGCTGTTGCCCTTGCCTCTGTATCTCTATCTGCCTTACTCCGTCTTCATTACCTTGACAGGAACGCTGACTTCATTGACCTTGTGCTGGCTGAAATCCTCCTTTCTTTTCTTTTTTTTTTTTTTTTTGTTTCTCCAGATTTACACCTTCACCAGAGTCCCGCGACCAGAAATCTCGGCGTCATCTTTGCTCTGAGCAGTCTGCTGTTGCCCTTGCCTCTGTATCTCTATCTGCCTTACTCCGTCTTCATTACCTTGACAGGAACGCTGACTTCATTGACCTTGTGCTGGCTGAAATCCTCCTTTCTTTTCTTTTTTTTTTTTTAAGCCAGATTCTTTGTATCTCCTCAGGCTTTTGGGCAACTCCTGCTGAGAGCAGTGTGGATCCCAGCCAGTCCTATTAAACACCCTCCTCCCAGCTCTACGTCATTGTGCAGTGGGCCGGATGCTTATATCCAGCAAAGGGGAGGCAATACAACCCAAGGTGTTTTGGGTGACAGGGGCACAGGTGATGGCAGCAGCCAGTCCTGAGATGGGGTCACCTGTGCAGTTGGGCATCTTGTAGTGCTCAAACACAGATGCTAATAAATCACCACCTTAATTAATACCTTCAAAAGTGACTCGTGGTCTGTGGTACCCTGTCACTGCGCAGAAAGGAACGTGCCCGGGATACCTTATGGGAATGGGTTGAAAACAGTGGGCAAAAATCTTCCTCCGAAGCAATTTCTCTCTCTCTGTGGCCCAACATGTGTTGGCAGGGAAGGGGCAGGTGATGTTCTTGCAGCAGAGCCACTGCTGTGCTCTTCATTCAGCCCAATGGTGGCTCAGGAGGCAGGACAGTGGGGTCAGAGTGGCTGCTGGGCTGGGACAGGGCTCTCCTGCAACCTCTCCTATGGAGTCTGTTCCTACCTCGGAGACCCCCCAGAGGCTTACTAGTCCTGGAAAACATCCCCCCACAGACCCATGGTGGGAACAGGACCAGGACCCAAGCTGGTGGTTCACAGCCCAGGCTCCCCAAGCACTGCCTGTGGCTTGGTGCCTGCACCAGCTGGAGCAGCCCCCATGCTGCAGTCGTGGCAGTGCTTGGTGGAATATCCTGGGATGCTCTGAACACGCAGAGGAAGTGGGAAGTCAGGAGAAAACAGGAAATACTGAAATAAAGCAAACAAATGCAAAAGCAGGTGGAAGGAGTTCAAGGTCATTTCTTGGTTTCTTCTGTATTCATTACTCAGACAAGCAAAAAGAAACTTTTTTTTTTGGGTACAGCTGCTAGCACTACTGCTGTCCTTTTTTCCCGTCATCTTCTCCTTGATGAATACATCCAGATTATGTGCCAGAAATAAAAACCAGCCATCATGCTCCTGAAAGTAGAGGTCAAGATAACACCTGCCTTCCCTACTCTGTTCTGCACTTACCAGTGTGATAATCATGCCCAGGAAACATCTGCTTTGGAAATAACTTAAGCTCAGCTCCGTTGAGTCAGAGCATCCTGCGGTAGCTTGTCATTATGGCCATTTGTTCTGCCTTTCCTGCGGGGAGCCACGCTACCCTTCACATTGCCCTGCTCACACCGTTCGCTTCTCTGCAAGACAATGAGGAGCTCCCAGCCTGCAGCCTGGCCTGACGAGCCAGCGGTCAGGGACGGGGGTAGGTGACAGGGCTGTGCTGCTCCGTGGCAGGAGCCCTTCTCCTCGCAGCCAGAATCAGAGGGAGCCGGCACGTGCCTGACTTACAAATGGTGGAAATTACTTTGTCAATCTTGAAGCAGATAATTTAAATATTCCTCATGCTTTTCACAGCCTTTTATTCCTCATTTCCCAGTGGGCGAGTGTGATGAGTCAGCTGGGAGTGACTGGTTGCTGTAAGGGGGGCCAGGACCCCGCTTTCCTGGGTACTCGCTGATGAAGCCAGGTCATCTCTGCCCTTGGGGGCAGCTGGACTTAGACCTTCCGCCAGCAAAATGCTACGTGTCTCCTTTGCTGTGAAAAGTATTCCTGTGTTTATGTACTCAAGTGTGCAAGTAAATCTCAGTGTTGTTGGGTTGGTTGGTTGGTTTATTTACTGAGTTAGTAAAAATGTTTGGATTTTCTTTTTTCCCTCCCAAGCAGGAACAATTTTTTTTTTCCTTTCTGAAGAAGGACTAATTTTCTGAGCCATCTCTCTGGCAACTTGGAAGCCTGCAATTTGTGGAGGTTTTTGTTTTCCCTTCGGGTATGTCGATCAGCAGGGGAAGAATTGTGCAATCATAGGAGAAGCCAAAGAGCAAATTCTTCTATCTACAAATCGCATCAATGAACCTTGTGTGCACAGCACCGAGATCACAAATTGGACTCCACTCCTTGTGTGAAAAAAGGATTTTAAAGTCCTTCATTAGCATGCCGTTCTTCTTAGCATTTTCACATGAGGAAAATCAGAGGTGGGTCAAACAAGAATCAAATCTAAGCAGAAGAAAGGTGTCTGAAATAGGCAGAACGAACAGTTCTGTGAATGGCGTCTCACTGTTTCTTGCTGTTGAGTAGGAAGGGAGCCCAGACAATTAAAATGAGGCGAGTACATTAAATTATGGATAGCTTTGTGAGAGAAGTTCTTTCCTACGGACTAGCAAGTAGGTTTAGATGACTTGTAAGGGTTTACCCCATCATACACATATGAATGTTTCTATCATTTGGTGATGATGGGGTAGATTTGAAAAACAGGTGATTTTACCCTAAAATGAGTTGCTTTGATCTTTTTTCTGGGTTCTGCTTATGTTTAAGAGTGATGAGGAGAAATGAGTTTCACTCATAAGCCTAATGTGAAGGTGAGATTTCTTAGGGATGACTCTTCCCCGTTGTTCAATGTGCTGGCTCTGTCACCATCACTGTCATCACCATCTGGCGGCTGAAGCCAGCAGCTGGTGAGAGCTGCTAAAGTCCTTCGGCAGTTGCTGGGGGCAGACTTTTTTCTCTGCTCCATCTTTAACACTTGTGGTTGTCAGAGCAGGGATTGGCCCATCTGACCCCCCCGGCATGAAAGGCTTCCCTGCTGCTTCCCAGGCAAGCAACTGGTGAAGGCAAGGGTTAACTTTCCCAGCCAGGCAGGCTTTCAGCCACAGTTTTTTCTTCCAATACTGTAGATCTTGCTGCATGATTATTGATTTATTTTTTAAAGCTACTAAACTGTTACGTTTACTGACTCATTCAGTCTCTCATCATATCCAATAGCACATTTTAGAAATAACATCTTTCCCATTCCGTCACAGCTTGTGCAAATCAAATTTATTTTTGTCACTCAAAATGTCAGGATCCAGCCAAAACAAAGGTTTCCACTTATCCTACCACAGGAGCAAGAACAGGCCATGGTTTTCAAAGCTCATGGCTTCCAAGCTCATCACTAGAAACTAAGCTTCTCAGTGTTGGCAAACATCTGCAGAGGCTGGCAGCTGCCTCCGACTGGAGCGTGCAGTTGTCTGAGGCATACGGAGCAGGGTCTGCTGTAAACTCGCTACTGGGCGGGAGGAGCAGAGCCAGGTGTGCTCAGCTGTAGCTCTAAGTGTCTTATCAAGCCCTCAGAGATTGGTACCCACGGAAAAACCGGTCCACAGAGGGGGCAAATCAACCACTAGCTCAGTGGCAGAAGAAGGAAGAGACTGAGTGAACAGTCTCTGTGTCTCCCTTACCATCATCCAAGCACATCTTCCCCTGGCATAAGCTGATGTGCTGAGTGGAGCTGTGCCAGCATGATGTGGCCCAAAGACGGGGCTTCTCCCTCACCAGGGACATGCAGTGACATTTGCTGCTGGATGCTGGTGCCTGTGAACCCAAGGGAGAGAGGAGCCACAGGAGAACAGAAGAATCCTGTCCTCAGTGATGCTGGTGGGCAAGGGTGGGTTTTCCTCCAGCCTTGCCTGTGCCCACAGACGTTCCTCTGCTTCTTTGGTGGAGCCTGGCTTGAGGCAGCCAGGAGCCCTCTGCCAAAAGCAGCCCTGGAAGCCACAGAGCGACAGTGGGACCAAGGGTTGCGGAAAGTGCCTGGCTGGGGCTGCTCAGGATCGTTGGCAAAACGCTGCTCATCGCCTCGCCGGTAGCACAGCCCTGCGGACAGTGAATGGTTGGGGCTGTGTGGCAGCCCCTGAGCATCTCCTGCTGTGCTGTGTGACAGCTCAGCCCAGTCCCATGTGAGTCTTGGCCATGTCCCTGCCTCCCTGGTCCCTCCCTGGGGTGTGGACAGGGCAGCCAGCCTTCTTCCATGCTCTGTTTGCTGGGCTGTCTCTTTTCTTTCACCAACCCCGCAATGACAAAAGCCTGTCTGGGACTTGGAGTGTTTAGTCCAAAGGAAGGTTCCATGCTAATTTTTTTTTTTTCTTTATGATGGCCATGACTGAAACATTTCACCACCTAGTTTTGTTGCTGTTGTGGTTGTAATTAATGTAATTTATTCTGTAAAATATCAGAGTTATATAGTAAACATGTCCATAGAGATTTGTCCTGAATAACAGTGCTTTATTAGAGATAATCCTTAGCTATTCTGCTCAAACATCTTTTCAGAGCTGGAAATCTCTCACAGAGAAGCCAATTGTGAATATTAAAAGAGATTCAGAGGAGGAGGCAAAAATTACATTTTCAAATGTTCCACTGAGTTGAAGATTTAACCTACAACATCACTGAATTCCTGCACGGGCTCACAACCTCATTTTGTTTTGCATTAAAAAACACTTGGCTGCATTTTAATTGTGTGCATAATATTATTGATATTTAGCAATTGTTTCTGTCACTTTCCACCTCAATCAGCGTTGCAAAACACAGCTTGAACTAACTGGAAAGTAATTTCCTGGCTAATATTCCTTCTCATCTCCTGAGAGGAGCTGATATAACAGCTCGCAAAGCATGGATCAAACAGCCCCCGTTTCACAGATCTGCTCTTTCTCTAGGCTCCACGTCAGCTCCCGTTGAAGTGAGAGGTATTTCATCTTGCATAATGAGCGGACGGATTCTGAATTTTCCAAGCTAAGCAGCTCTTCTAAGCACTTCCAGCAGGATGTGCAACGTGACTCGTAATTAAGCACAAGAGACACATAGGAGGTGTCAGGGTGCTGATCCAGCTCGAGGAGGACTCGTTTTCCCTGTGTGTTTCGTGCTGGGGTTTGGCCACTCTGCAGTGTGGAGCATCCTGCGGCCAGACCTGCCGCTGAGCCACAGGGCCGTGCGATCCTGCCCCCTCCAGCTCGAGGAGGACTCGTTTTCCCTGTGTGTTTCGTGCTGGGGTTTGGCCACTCTGCAGTGTGGAGCATCCTGCGCCCAGCCCTGCCGCTGAGCCACAGGGCCGTGAGATCCTGCTCTCCGCCAAGGGCAGAAAACAACAGGAGAGTTTTATCTCGGCCCTTTATTTGACAGAAGTGCCAGCCCAGACAGACTGCATTGTTCTGAATCCCATTTTCCTCCCACTAAAACATACCAGCCCTTGATAAAATATCCCCCAAAATGTATACAGCCTTTACCCACGGTGCTGCTGACAGCTCATAAGCTGCTCGCACCCACTGCTCGGTCCTTCCCCTAGCACCTTACCCTCTTCCTGAAGCAGCCTAATGGTGCGTGAGCTCCTTCAAACGGTAGCGCTGTTGAAAAACATTCTTCCCTCTTGTCAATAAATGGTTGTAATAATAGGTGTTGTCTTCAGTTCGGATCGAACGCGCTCCCTAACTCCCACTGAAGGATCCCGTTCCGCTGCCAAGGCAGCTGCTGAAGCAGACAGCTCTAGCTTTTTCTTAGGTGGCGTTTCATCCTTGCAGTAGTTACATAAAGCAATTTTTGTCGTTAATACAGTAATTGCATTGTCTGCTGGAATTCTCCACTTGCTGTTGATTTAATTGCTTGGTTGGGAGCACGTTAATTGTTTATTGACACTGTTCAGCTCCCGTGCTGGGGTTAGACAAATCTTCAGACCGAGCTCTGCCACGTGCTGAAGTCTCAGATGAGTTTGCGCTCTGCAGACTATAAGAAAGTTGTCCCCGTGGCCACCCACCATCGTGGCTCAGCTGTGCTCGCTTGCAGTGCGGGGCTTGCCCAGCTGGCTCAATGCCGATACAGAGCAGCACGAGGAAAATGCTCTGTATAATGAGTTTTTGTGACTATCCAGATTTTCTAGGTCCAGTTCATGTGTCGGACCCATCAAGTCTGTGTGCGCACCATGATGCACGTTCAGTGTGGATGCTGGCGCTGACCCTGATCCATGCCCATGGGCTGGGGAGGCTGGTGGCTCTGCAGTGAGGAGAGGGGAGGTAGGATTATCCCCGGAGGACACTCACCGTGGCCTTCGATAGGACGCACAGCAGCCGCACAGCCCTCTCGTCTCCCAGGGTCATGGTTCTGGCATCTGTTGCTGTAGGTGCTGTGTCATACCAAGCTGTGCTTACAGTTACCAGACACTGAAGGTGTCCAGCAGAGACGGTACAAGGTTGGCCCTTGACAAGTTCTCAAAGACTTTTCTCACGCATCCATTGACGGTGTCACATTTGTGCTGTGAATGGGTCCTCTGGTCTGTATCTAAACGGACGCATCTGTGAGGGCTTTCACTTTTCTCCCGACCACTAGACATTAACCAGCATTTTGCCAGCATTCAGAGATGAGCACTGCAGGGCCACTGAAGCCCATTTTCTGGTATGAAAAGCACGTTTTCTTCAGTGAGCTTTGAATCAGGCTCTAATAGTTTCAGACTCGGTCAGAAGTGGAAAGGAAGGCCATTTGCAGAGGGGAAGCAGGTCTACGTATTCTAATATCTTCATGCTATATATATATAAAATCCGCTTCGCTGTTCTAATTTAAGCGTGCGCAGCATGATAACCTGGAGACTGTGCCTGGCCATCTCCTGATTATGCTGCAGCAGGGAAGTTTTAATTTAACCTTTTGCTATTCTGAAGGTCTCAGAAGGACTGTTTCTGCTGGATACTGTAATAGTTTTCATATCACTAAATTTTCTTAACAACTCTGCACTCTAATAAGGAGCTAAGAGCTTCGGTCCCCCCTGATTTTTAATAAAGTGTATCACTGCAAGTCAATAACCTGTCAAGTGCTACTCACCGTGCTCAGCTAAACCAGCCGATGGAATCTGCGCTGATTCACAACCAAGAGATGCAGAGAGAGGTCCGAGCCTACACCTGGGCAGTGGGGCTTCAAACCGGCTGCCTGCTGGCGCTGGGCTCTCGGGGCCTGGGCTGGGGCCAGCAGCGCTGCTCAGGGCAGCCCTCACTACCTCTGACTCGCTGGAATTTCCACAGTGTTAAATTTCTATTCTGGCAGGTGAATGCTGAAATGTTTTTATTTCCTGAGGAACTCGGAAAGGAGCCCAAAATTACAGAGACTCTCTTGACTGTACGGTACTGGCTGTGCACAGCAGGGTTTGCTGTAAAGCAGACAGATCCGTCCAAAACTGCCCTTTTGTTTCTCATTCTAATTAAAAGGTGTGAGAAGAGCATCCTTTCCTGAGACTGCTAGAAGTCTTCAAAATAACTTCTTGAGCTGATTGTTTGAAAGAGGGTTGCGAGATACATCCCCTTAGAACAGGAGTAAGAGCCATGAAATAGGCACATGACAAGTGCGCAGTTATTTGTTGTTACCAACAAACCAACACACCTAACATTTATTAGCCCGAGGGATGTTTCTGTGTTCATGACGTGGTGATCAGCTGGATCTGCAACCCCAGCTGCTTTCACTCATTCCAACTTCTTTTCCCCAAAAAAGATTGAGGCAAAGGGTGGCTGTTTGCTGGGGGAGCAGATGGACAGACAGGCTGCTCCATGAGTTTGGCCTGTGTCAGGAGGGTTTTTGAGCCTCTGCTTTAGTGGCAGTATTGTGCAAGGGATCTAATGATAGGTCTTTTGGTAATTAAAGCAACAGGTCCTTTAATTAAAAGACTGCTCATTAAATTACTATTTACTGGAACTTAAGGTGGGTTCTCAGTGAAGACAGTAGTGCAAGATTTCTGAAGCAAGAAAAGGTTGGGGAAGAGGCAAATGCTCTTCAATGGATGATGAAATCTATTTAAAAATTTCCTTTTTCCCAGTAGAAATTTTTATGAACTCTTCTATGGAAAAGTTAGAGCAGG
>NW_010414616.1:75135-76158 GCF_000710305.1 Buceros rhinoceros silvestris
GGAATGACAAAGAAAGAGCCTTTCCTTGGACTGTTAAAGGTCTTGCGGAAGCAGACAGACTGACCCAGGGGAAAACCACATGAGGCTTCTCCTCTCCCCAGCCTCCACCAGCAGTGACGTGATGGAACCCAGGGCAATGTCAGCCTGGAAACCCACTCATCCATAAGCATCCACAAAGGGCCAGCAGCCAGGAAAATAATCTGATCTCCCCAAGTGCGTTGCAAGACAAGGCAGCCTTGGATGCTACAAGAGGATCCAGAAACCCGAGTAAACCAGGGGCAGCGCAGCAGTCGTGTGCCAGGTCCCTGTCGCTGCAGGAGCCAGAGAGGTGTCCTGAGCCGTCTTACAGGATTTTTAAAGCTCATTCTCCACTTACAGGTATTTGGCTTTTTTTCTTTTTTTTTTTTGCTGCTGCTGCTTAAGCATTTTGCAGGAAGACAGATCACAGAAGGGATTTTGCACCGATATCCATGGAAACAATAGACTGTTCCCATCTAACATACATATTAATTTTTCTTAGCTGTTGTTAGCTGTTCCTGCCAGAGGGTTTAAAGCAGCATTAAGAAAGCAAAATAATGTAGTAAAAGACATGAAACAGAACTCACTCAATTAGGAGGACAAGGTTTTTCCCAGGTATTTTCTTGAACTTTGCTCCTACCTAAGGCAAATTTTAGGCCACAACCTTTAAATTTACAGGAGCAAAGTCATTAGTACAACAAATTGACAGCGAGTTAAGTCACGCCTATACTGTCTGAAGACCTATTTACATTCTAAAAATAGCCATCAATAGCAGAGGAATTCACTAAGGTGAATCAGGAAAAAAATTTGTCTGGTTTGATTCCATACACACCATCATTTCCATCTCCATAGTAACAACTTTTGGATTTTGCAGTTAAAAACAAAATCCTCAGCAATATTTTTTAGAAAACCTCAATTATCCTTTCACTCAACGGCTGGTCATCTTCTTCCTACCTATTTTCTCCTCCTCATGGAAGTCCATTGCGTGAGGTTCAGAGAGGAAGG
>NW_010414616.1:76258-77595 GCF_000710305.1 Buceros rhinoceros silvestris
CGATGGTAAACATAGAGGAGTTAAGTAAGTCAATTCCACGCTGATTGGCAAAGACCTGTAAGCCATATATTCACAGAAAACCCAGGAAGGTCTCATAAAAGTTAGACCTGAGTCAGGACGGTAACGGGAGAACAACGTCACATTGCCAGGGAGAGCAGCAAATTCTCTGCTCCTGTAGAAAAAAGGAGAGAGACTGAAACTGCGGAGATGGGATTATGGCGCAGTTGTAGTATCAGGATCATTAGTTATTCCTTTAGCACTCATTATTGTTAGATGAATCATAATGAACTCATCTGGCATTAATATAAATGTAAGATGCAAATCCATGCAAATTCTTGTGTAATTCAGCATCACTTAATGTGCCGTTACACTTCTTCATGAGCTTCCCTGAACTGAGGTCCTTCTTTGGGAGTCCAGCTATTACGGAAGAATAAAGAAGTGATAATTTGGCTATTGGGCACCTTATGGGACTAGCAGAAAGCAACAGTTCGTTGCCGTGAGCGACTATTAAGAAGAGAGACTTTTTGGTTTGGAAATTAAAACTGAGCAATGTGAGGACACTGCACAATTCCAGCATCAATTAAAGGCCATATATTCTCTTTCACTGCTCAATAATTGTGTCAGATCTGGGCTGTTTTAATTGAAGGTCCATTTTATTGTTTCTTCCACTTGCTTGAGTTATTGATGGAACTTTGAGCTGCAGCTCTTGTAGGAGAAGGAGGCAGAAATTCTTCCAGCGTGGTAAACCTATTTTGTAACTCCTCTCCTCTTCCTGGGCAGCCGGGACGGGTGCACCTGCTGGTGCTCGGGGCAAAATGGGTTCCAGAGGGAAACAGGCTGAGTGCTGACCTTTCTGCTTTTCTTTCTGGGAATATCTGCACATAATCCCGGTGTGTGTTCCCCTGTATTTTATCCACTCTTGCAGTTTATCCACTCGGGCTGGTTGGGACCTCAAGAGCTGTCCTGGTTTCGCCAAAATTCTCATCAAAGAAAAGCCAACAGTGCCCTGTTTGCAGAGATGTACAAAGTGCCTGTGCTGGGAGATGTGACTGGAGAGAGGTTTGTTCCTGTCCTTTCACAGATGACCAGGGATATTTAACAGAAGATGGACATGGTTTCCATGTGGTTTCCAGTAGGACGTAGCTGTTAAGAGTGGCCTGAATTTGTCTAATTTAAATTCAAGGGAAATCTGTAATTTTTTGTTCTTAATTGGAAGAATTTACTTCAAAATTGTAGAAATGCTTTTGAAATGGAAATTGCAGTTCCCACCCCTGAGGTAAAGGTGCAGTGAGAACTGCTTGGCATTTCTCGCATGATTTAAGATCACTTTCCTGATG
>NW_010414616.1:77714-80850 GCF_000710305.1 Buceros rhinoceros silvestris
TGCTGCTTTCATCTCTCAGAATAGCAGAGAGCCACCTGCCTCGGGGGTTCGCCAGAGCCTGTCCCATGCTTCCAGGAGGAACAGCCAGTTCACAGAGGAGGGGGCCATGGGGAGAACCTGTCATTTTCTTGTAGTAATTTGCAAGTCTGTAATATTGCTGTAATTAATTATTCACTGTCCTTCCAATCAAAAGCGGTGCAGAACAAAGGAATAAACTATTTCCTTTCAGGAGGCAATGTCTTGGAAATCAAAACCCAACTTACAGCACACATGAGACACCTGCATGATTATCATAATTAATTTAATTACAAGTATTTGCTCACTTTTGAAAGATGAAGAGCATTAAATACTAGATGTCTCTTTCTTTAACAAAATATCACTAGACACATTAAAGCAAGACATTTTGAAAGCAGATCAGTTCCCATTTGAGCAGCAGCCTTCATACAGAGTGTGATGAATTCACCTCCTGCTACTTCCACCACATCGGTTTCAATCAATGTTATAAGCAAGACAAAGAGCTGGACACGTGCAAGTGAACCTGCCTCGGCAGAGGAAGATTTCTGTGACCAGCTGAAGTGGGACAGTGCTTAATACGTTGAATGACTGCCAGCCACATTCGGCACACAGATAGAATGTTCTATATGGAATGAGCAAAACTGCAATTGGTAGGTGACGAGTTTGAAAAGGGAAGATATTTTCTGTGTTCTGACGGAAGAAAACGGTGGTCTTCTGCGTGACCAGGGCCAAAGCGACCTGCGCCCTTCCATCTCTTCCCAGCAGAATGTGCGCTTCCTTCTCCTGGAAAGGCGTCGGAACAGTTGCCGGTCCTGTGCATCCCTCCCTTTGTGCCAGCAGGGCTGCAGAATGGGTCTGTAACTCTTCCTTACTTAGTCTTTAGTTTAATGGCCTTTGTATTTATTTTATATTCCTCCACTGTCTCGGAAGGAGCAAAGCTCTGAAGTGGTGAGCTAAGAATGCAGCAAAGCGAATATAAATGAGAGAGAGAGGGGAGAGCAGCCTGTGGAGGGGCAGCAGCACCGCACGGCACAGCCAGCATGGCCTGTCAGGACAATGTCCCGTGTCAGGACATTGTCGTGACAAGGGCGGCTGCGACGTCCTGCTGAGAGCAGCGACCTCTCCTCTTTGAGAAAGGGCAGCGACCACACAACAGGCTGGAGCGTGGTGAGGCTTTGTTTCCAGTGCCAGGAGTTTTGCCCAGCCCTGCAGTGGATCAGGAGAGAAAAGAAGCTGGTTTTGTTGGTGTTGTGGTATTGATCTTTCCAAGCAGAAATTAATGGAGGTGTTTCTCCTCTTTATTGCTTCAGGGCTGGCTATCCAGAAGAAAAAAGAGTCTGTCTGTGATTCTCCTCGCAGTTTCTTCTTACAGCAATGCATACACAATTTTTTTCTGTCTTCCTTTCTTCCCATTTTCAGATGTACACGTTTAAAACATTTTACCTACTGGGTATGGTTTGGAAAGGGAACTTCAGCCCTTAGCAGTAGGCAAGATAATTTCTCGTAATACAGGCGAGCGGTGAAAGAATAAGCCTTAAATTATCCTGCCCTCCCTCCAAGAAAGGGCTCACATTTGCAACGGTAAGTAATGAAAGAAAATGATTGCTCTCAGTGTCCAGCTCTCACCTGGTCTGTCTTCTTCCAGACTGAAGATGTTTATTTCCCTTTCCCAGCAAGATGGGTTACACAACTTACAAAGCTTTGGAGGCTGCTTTCCAAATGAAGTGCAACTTTTCCTATTTACGTGCTATTTCTATAAACGCGTAGTAAACATCTGGGAATATATATAGCGAGTGGCTTTCAGATCCGCCCTCGTTTGGTATATCCTTGTCCTTACTCTATTTCCGGCTTTTGTTTAAATGTTCTTCCCTGATAATTGAATATGTAAAACTCAAACCTTGCCAGCAGCCAGGGATCAATGAGGGCTGACATTGAGCACAGCAAATGTATGGGCTAATGGCTGTGCTTTTATCGAGCCCATTTAACAGCCCGGGACAAGGGGCCTGGCCCTCCCCTCACTGGCGCCCCACGAGTAAATCTGTCCCCGTCCCCAGCAAGATGAGCTCAGCTTTAACTTCAGCTGTCAGGAAGGTTTGTGTGCCTGACTTAACAGTTTGCTGAATCAGGTCCTCAGCGAGACCTACATCTAACAGCATCATAGCTGGGGAGAAAAGGGATGAAAGGGAGCACCAGAGGTGTATGGGATGTAAATGTCCATTCCCGGGGCAACGTGGTCACGCTGCTGCAGTGGAGGATGATTTAACTCGGCACCTCACACAAAGTCTTCAGCCCCTCTCAATCCCAAAGCTGATCACGGACTCTGCCCAAGCCAGCAGAATTCTTCTGAGCACCGCGGGCCATCAGCTAACCTTAGCCAACATTTAGGCTCTTCAACCACAAGATCACCTTGTTTATCAAAGCCAGCGCCGTGTCTGTGTGTGCAAGTTGAGGGTGCCGGGCTGGCATTTTCCCCATTTGTGGAGAGGCGTCAGCGTGGTGAGCTGAGTAATGTTTTCATCTCCAACCCTGCAATTACTGCGTGGCGGTTAAGATCTGAGCATGGGGAACGCACAGCCTGAATCGTTCGGTGTGTAGACGGGATTGCATGAAACCAGCAGGCTAATAGCAAAGATGCTGGGGATTGGGAAACCTGCCTCCCCAGTTTATGCACAAGAAGTGGGAAATTACATGCTTTCTGACTGCAAAAATTTTGAATGGCAAGTGGGTTTCACTGGGAGGTGTTGAGGAAAGCTTCCCGTCACTCACACATTTCCACTCTCCGGCACTCACCATGGCTGGGGATTCCCAGAGGAGCAGGTGCCACGTTCCCATCAGACGGCTAAAGCTCAGCTCTCAGCAGGGGTTGCTCTTCCACCTCCTCAGCAGGCAGCAGCAGCCAGACCTCAGCTGGTGTGACCTGACAGGGCTCCCTCGGTTTCGGTGGCACTGCGCTGCTTGCCGAATGCTGAAATCGAAATGCCGACCTTGCCCCGGTTGCTCAGGCCAGTCCCCTTTACAGAGGAGCATCCATGAAAAACACCCCTGTGCTTCCCCATCTCCTTCTCGTTTGGACACAGAAAAGATTTCTGGAGCCAGGGTTTTGTGTAGGGAGGAGTCACCA
>NW_010414616.1:80943-82848 GCF_000710305.1 Buceros rhinoceros silvestris
CGGTTCAGTTTATAACAAGAGAAACTTTCTCGGGAAGAACCTACAGCATTTACTCCAAGCGCTTGTTTGTGTTCTGGGCTTGCCTGTGCAAATTGTGGGGAAATTTGCCAAACCGCATCAAATGAGAATTTTTTTCTTAGCTCTCCTGCTGTCGGCAGGCACTCCAAGACTTTCAACAGGCTTTAGCCTTGTGGGTCAGGCTCAGCGGCAACCCGGGCCACTTTATAGGAAGTTCATATTTGGTTACCTTTCATCTGAGTTTCTCAAAATAACGTGTGGGGTTTTGTTGACAAATATTCAAAACAGCCACAGAAGTAGCTAAAAAACAATTCGAGCCCTATTTTATAGGAACTAAGAATAAAAACAATACTTATTTTTTTTCCTTTTTTTTTAGCTGCATGGCCCCTTAAGAGGAGTCTCAGCACTTTTAGAGATCAAGGACTGGCCTGATCAGCACCTGGCCGTTATAAAAACCAGCTGGAGCCAACCTGGGCTGATTTGCAGAGCTGGGAAAAGCTTGAGAGCTGGAGTGGTGTCTGGCCTGGCATCGTCCCTTTCAAGGGTAGGATCAGCTTGGTAGGTCACCTCCTTTTTTTATGCTGTTGGTGATTACAGTTGTGTAATCTTGAAGGTCTTCTGGCTGGGGTGTTGTCCTGCTTTTTGTTTACTGTGCATTTTTAGTGTCTGAAATGAGAGTCAATCCTGCCAGCAAGGTCGTGTTCTGTGTGAGTGGGTGCTGACCCGGTAGGTCCAGACAAACAGTAGTAAGTGCTGGTTGTATTATGCCATGGCTTTCCCCCAGTCTGTAGGTGGTTTCCCAGTCTCTCACCAGTTGACTGGAAGTAGATTTCAAGAGCGAAGAATGGGATAATAGCAGGGCTCAACCTGGATTTATTTTTTAAACTCCTAGGAGGAGGCTGTCACTCCCTGTTCGCAGAGATGTTCAGGAACACGTTTGCCCTAGTCCTTCATTCAAACCTAAAGACTGAAACCCTTGAGCCATGCCCTGTGTTGGGCATGTGAGAATCACCCAGGAGAGCTGGCAGGGCTGGTGGTGGGTGCTTGCCTGACCTGCTGCTCCAGCGTGCTGAGGCACAGAAGCCCTGGACTGCTCTGCGCTCCCTGGAGAGACATCTACCATCCACCGGCGCAGAGCGGCCTCTCTCTGTCATTAGTCACCCCTCCCCTTAAGGAGGTGGGAGGATATTTGATTGTGTTCTGGACATTGCCAAATTATAGGCAAAATATGCTGTTCAAACCCTGTCTCTCACAAATAAGGCTGTTTCCTCGGCTGCCGTAGGCATCCTTGCAAATTATATGTGTGGAAACAGGCCCTCAGACTTCATCTGGTTTTCTCCACTTGTGTCTAGAAACCTGGAATTACCATCAGCTCCAAATTGTAGCTGGGATTGTATTACAGCATTGCTTAGATCTGTCGCTGCCTTTGAATTTCCGTGTTCTTTTCACAGGATGTGATAGGTAGTGCTCAGATATATTCCTGTAGCTGCAGGGTGAATATCACCTTCTTTAATATAGTTTAATGGGACTTTCTTTCCTTCTCTAATCCCATGGAAATGGGAGTTGTACTGGATAAGATCACACATGAATGTTACCGTAATTTTGCTCTGTGTCAAAGATATGATCTCATCAGAGCTTGACAGTATCGCTAATTTGAGAAAAGGGCACAAGCATTGAAGCTGAGATATGCAACCTTTAGAAATCCTTCAGTTTGTGCGGGAGGTATCTGGAATGCAAATTGTTGGGCATTATGCTCTGAAACGTTCCAATAACTTTTGAACTGCAAGATTATGTGACTGTCAGAATTGAAATCACTTCCACCCTCCTCCTCCTCATCCTGCTCTTCTGTACCAGGCTGCAGATCTGAAACACTGCTTGTGAGGGAAA
>NW_010414616.1:82957-84752 GCF_000710305.1 Buceros rhinoceros silvestris
GGGAAAGAGGAATGCCATTAGTATTCAAATGGTTTTGTTTTCCATAGGAAAAATGGGAGAATTAATTTCTAAAAGTAATTTTACTGTTAGGCTACCTATTTATGGTTGGTCCTGCACTCAGCTTGTATGAAGTAGGTGTATAAATATTCTTTCTAATCAAGGGCTAAATCTTGGCCCTGGCTCTAAGGAATAGGTCCATGTACTGCATACAACTCCAACAAAGGAATTACTCCTCTGTTTTATTGGGTTCTGGTGGGTACCTGACTTCTGGTGACTTCGGGAACTGAGAAGTGGAGCAGTACCAAGCAATCCCTGGTACAGAGTCCCCAACCGGGCACTCAAAATCCAAGGGATCTGGAATTAAACCTCATTTTAGACAACAGAGGCAATAAAATAATTTGTTTAGAAGCTTGACACTAGTGGATAAATCCTTCTTTGGCTGTGGTAGTTGCTGGCAGCTCTTGGAGCTTTACATCACTGGCCGATGCTCTGGTCCAGGTTGGTTGTTGCACAGTGTGGTCCTCTCAGTGACCTCTAAGGCATTTCTCCCAGTTTCCATTCTGGCCAATGGAGGCTTCAATCTTTCCCTGAAAAGTTTCCATACCACCCTTGGCTTCACTGGAAATGCAGCAATGCCAGGGAGAAACGTTTTTGCAAACCTTAACCCATGTTTTTAGCATTCATCAGAACCTGCCATTTATTCCACCCTCCTGATATATAAATCTGGCCAGGCACAACACAGGCTCTGTACTTACCAGCTCTTCACCACTGCACAGGCAAGTTCTGTGCTGCTGCTTCCAGTGCCTTGGGAAATGTTAATATTACAAGTATTTTATGATTGGTTTTGATGGCATGGGTTTAAATGCTGACAGGTTTACCAAGTATAATGGCTCCCTTCAGATCCTGGGTGGTCAAATCCAGCTTTGCAAACAGGGCTCAGTCTGTGTGTAGTCTTTAAGGACAAAAGAACACTGCAGTCAGTGTTTGCTCTCAGTGTTCAGGTCCCTGTAGCTGTCCTTGGCCGCAGCAGAGTGGTGGTGTGGCAGCAGGCTGGCCCATCCCAAACATCAAGAGTTAGGGGTGCCACTCACCGTGCCCTCTAGCAATGCTGTCCCTGCTCCTGCCACGGCAGTCCCCTCTGCGTGGCTGTGTGACTGGGAGGCATTCACCCTTGAGTCCCCTCCCTGGGGAATAAACCGGGATTTGAGAAGGGACTAAAGGACCTGGGAATCTGGATCCTGCTGAGTCACATGGCAGATTTCCAGCACCGATGAAACTGTTGGCAGAATTTTTGCTGGGCTCCTGACAGTCTTTGCTCCATGGGAGGCAGGTGGGAGGCCATCGTGGCCCCGACCCCTGCCTCCCAGTCCTGCCCAGAAGGGTGGGAAGGCTTCTTCTGTTTCTCTCTATAAAAAAAGCAGTGCAAAAAGGCTGTATGGAAATATTAATAGAGTTTATGGATGTGGCTAAACGTGATTGAAACGATGCTGTAAATGTGGGTAGAACTTGGCAGTGGCTCTTTAAAAGTGAGTAATACCATTTTAATTGTTATCCTTACTGCTATAGATCACAATAAGGTGATGTTGATGAAACCATCAAGCATAGTAAATGCTATAAGTACAATATGTTAGTACTAATTATAGAGTAATTTAACAACAATGTATGTGAAGAGGGCAATGTTGCATGCCAATTCACCTTAGTAAATTTAATTGTATGCAAGATAGTGAAGGCAAAATATTTTCAATAAAGAGTAAAACAGTAGATACTGGGTTGTTTTTCCAGTGCTGGTGGCATT
>NW_010414616.1:84910-86489 GCF_000710305.1 Buceros rhinoceros silvestris
TCCCTCTGTATCTTTACAGGGCACAGGAGATTTTGGACTGACTGCTGGACAACCGCTCTGACTTCTCTGCCAAAGCAAAAATATGCTACTTTTCATTGAGGGAGGTAAGCTGGGAGTTGTAGCGATGTGAAATGTTACTGGAGAACACGCACAGGGATTATGCCTATGGAGGTGTGACCAGTGAATCACAGAAGTCACTCCTGATGTGACAGTACGTGGTGTTAAGTGGTTTTTACAGGATCTCAGTATTTTTAGATTGTAATTTTTTAGTTTTCCTTGGGAGAACAAGATGCTCTCTTAACTTAGAACTCTAATAGAGTTTTAACAATATGTTTATATCTGTTTTATTGATGACAAATGCACAAGCAAAACAGCTAATACCAGCATTTAAATTGTCATAAGCGCATTGCAAAGTAAACATGCTCTTCTGATTAACAGAAGTGGTTTGTTTCTCTGGGAATTACTGTTCGAGGCTTTGTCAGTCTGCAGGACTGGATGCAGCTGGTTTCATCTGGAAGGTTTCTGAGAGCAGTTTAAGAAAAATGGTTCGTTTTCATTTTAAAAGATGGATCTTATTTCTCGGAAGACCACATGTGGCTGAAAGAATGGGCCACAGAGTAAAACGCGAAGCCTCTGAATTTAAGTAATTGCACAACAATTTTCAGTACCTTTCAATTTATCGAGCTTATTTAATGCTAGCTTTCTGCTTCATAGCCAGCACAACTTGAGATAAAAATCTCTCTTCAGTGGCACCAAAGAACAAACCTACCTTCATTCGGGGTTGTCATTCAATGCCTCAATCTTTGCGTTATTTCATTGTATGTATCATAAAATCATAGCGCATCCCTTGTTGGAAGGAACCGGTAAGGACCAGGTCCCCCTTCAATCCTGACCCGGAGGCTCTCAACTGTGTGGTCTAGGGCAAGCGCCATTCAGTCCAACCCCTCCCTTACATCCAGCACTGCCCCTCCTGAAGAGCTCTTACCCTCCACTGTGGCACACCGGTCACAGCCTCATCCCACCAGGCTTCGCTTATGCCAGTGTAGCTCTGGGACTGGGCCACAGCTCCTCTTGTTTATCCCTCATAGAATCATGGAATGGTTTGGGTTGGAAGGGACCTTTCAAGGTCATCTAACCCAACCCTCCTGCAGTGAGCAGGGACATCTTCCATTAGAGCAGGGTGCTCAGAGCTGTGTCTGACCTCACCTGGAATGTTCCAGGGATGGGGCATCTACCGCCTCTCTGTACAGCCTGTGCCAGTGTTCCACTGTACTGCACGCATTAGTATCAAGGTATTTCAAGGTGCTCTAGTGTACCCAGCGCAGCACGGAGCAGACGGAGGGACTCACTAGCACACTGTCCCTCAACTGCTGGTGTGCTCCTGCCAGGCTCGGCTTACCTCCAGTGAGACT
Source organism: Buceros rhinoceros silvestris (assembly GCF_000710305.1). Taxonomy (NCBI): domain Eukaryota; kingdom Metazoa; phylum Chordata; class Aves; order Bucerotiformes; family Bucerotidae; genus Buceros; species Buceros rhinoceros. The sequence continues at coordinate 86,323 of NW_010414616.1, forward strand.
GGTTTTATCCCGTCACTCCTTCAAACCCAGTTTAAATCTCTTCCGACCTTTCCCCTGTCGAGAAAGGTGCACCCCATCAGTCACCGGCCAGGCTGGTGGTGTGTAAACCAACCCACGATCAAAAGCCCGAAGTTCCGTCGGTGACACCAGTCCCGGGGCGGGTCGGT
>NW_010414617.1:0-710 GCF_000710305.1 Buceros rhinoceros silvestris
ATACTTTAAAAAATATAATATATTTTAGTTGTTATTTTATTCAAAGTATTTTACAGGTGCTCATTTAGTCTTAAATATATGATCATAAGTAGATTCTGTAGCTGATAACAGGCAATATGCAGAGGAGGAAAATGAGGCCTTATAAAATGTAATACTTTAAAAAATATAATATATTTTAGTTGTTATTTTATTCAAAGTATTTTACAGGTGCTCATTTAGTCTTAAATATATGATCATAAGTAGATTCTGTAGCTGATAACAGGCAATATGCAGAGGAGGAAAATGAGGCCTTATAAAATGTATTGACCAGAATTGCAATTACAATCATTATAGTTTTCTTGTTTACATTGAATTCTAGTGCATTTACTGTTTCTGATTTATGAACCGTAAGTCATATAAAAAGGTAAATTATATCAAAAGAGTTACCTGCCTAATTTATTTCTGAAATTTAAAGCAAATATTGACAATGGGAGCTAGTCAACAGTACAATAAAAGCCTTTCTTTATCAAGGAAGGTAACTTTTCCCCCTGCTTCTACTCAGAGAACAACTCATTAAAAAAACAATTTCTATTTTCATTCAGATAGTGCATATTATATTCTACAGCAGTGATGCTATTTTTCACCTTTTTCAACTACTCTTTTACTACTTCAGTGAAATCTGTAAAGTAGCTTTTGTTACTTATCTGCCATCTCCTTCATCAATCAGTTCA
>NW_010414617.1:823-9748 GCF_000710305.1 Buceros rhinoceros silvestris
GGTTCAGCTTGGCTGATCACAGAATTTCTAAGCTTAGAAGAATTGAAGAAAATGTTTTGATCCACAGAGGATAAAAAAAATTAGGTGACATTAAAGCACATAGCTATGATATTAGGTGCTTATTTTCAACACCTGTATCCTCAAAAATACTGTTCATATCCTGGGATTCTGGGAGATTTCTAAGTTTAATTTCCCAAAGTTACCTGTTTAAAGACCCTTAGGAACACTTGCTGTATCATGACCATGTTAAATAGCTATGACTGACAAGACTCAAGTCCCATATAAATTTTTCTTTTTCCACGTTGCCTCAAGCTTCATCACATTGGTACACACCCTGCTTCATTTCAAGTGTCACTAGACATTCACCTTGGCCAAATTACTTGAGCCCTATATAGCTATTTTTAGAAGACATGACTGTTTTCCAGACTCGACTGACGGTACAGACTATATAGCCATTATCTCTAGTAAGAGATTACACAGGTATCTGACATACAGCATCTACATTGTAGGCACATAAATGTTGTTGCTTTAATATGCCAGATTAATTCTGTTGTACATGTTTTAATGTTTTACCTTTTTATCTTTTATAATTGGGTTTTGATTTTGATCCATTAAAGTTTAGCAAGTGAGGGTTAAATAATATACAGCAGAGGTGATTACTAATTCAATTAACAAAATTAACAACTATCCAAAAGATTTTAAACAATTTAAAGGACCCTGAAAAACAATGACTAAAAAAAAAAAAGCTATCATTATATGGTATTCTTATGTTTCCTCTAACTGTTACCTGGTCTCAAATCCACTGTTTAGCTGGTTGTCTTCTTTGTTGTATTTGCAGAATACTTCTAGGTGGGGGAGAACGAGTGCAGCAAATCAAGGAATTAATCCAGGTGAAAAGAATCCATTGTGGTTTTTTTCTTGTTTCCCCCCAATTCCCTGATTTAGACCACAGTATAGCTCCACAAATAATTGCTCCAATCAACAGTTGATTTGGCACGGTGGTAGTTTTGACTGTCGAAGATGGCAGTAACTCTGAGGAAACAGATGTGGAAAAACAAGGTGAGTGGGGATGACACAGAATTTTTATCCTAAGGTAAATTAACAAAAAAAAAACCCCAGAAAACTACCCTTGCATCCAGAACATAATGTAAAGAGTGGACCACACCCTTACAGCACTGAGCTGTGGGGGCAAAACATTTTCCTATTTTGTGTTTCTTCAATGTGTAAAGGATAATCTCTGATTAGAAACTTGACACAACCTTTTTGATACTTACTCCAAGGGACAAAATGTAAGATGCTGCGTTTTAATGGAAATAAAATGCTTAAAGCATATATGTAATGTCAGGGCAGATGATCATTTTGTGCACCACACGGTGAAAGGAAAAGGGCTAACAAAATGTAAAACAAAAAAGGTATAAGAGCAGTTCAGGTTGAGAGCACACAGTGAGAGGGAACATGCTTTCACAGAAAGAATAACAGGCTTTCACAATGGTCCTGCTGAGAAAGAGGATGATTTAAAGACACTAACGTCTCTAAGGAAAGAAGAGACTACTTACCTTGCAGTTTGGCTTTTCTGAATTTACCCTATCAAATCCTGAGTCCTGTAGAGTGAAAAATTTGGAAGTTATTAGACCTTTGGTGCTCCACAAAGCATTGATGGGAACTCACATCAGCCTCCAAGTACAGGTGTCAGATTTCTGGAGTGGAAGAAAGTGAATCATCAAGCCTAAAAACCAGTTTTTAATTCTAACTTTAACCATAGGTTAATACACAACTACTATCTTAGCATGGTATCTTCCAAAACACCACAAAACCTTCTTTAAGGACACTTTTTATTATTAATGATAACTTCAGCAGAGCTAAACTGTAAAAGTCTGCTGTAAATTAAAAAGTATAGCTGTAACAATTGCTGCATAAAGACAGGGAACAAAATCAATATCAAAATTATTATATGAAAATAAAATAGTTTACATATGTATTTAAATAAGCTGAAAAACACATCTCATTTTCTCTTTTAAGGCATATAAAGGGCATATGAACACTACCTACAGCATGCATTCCATGCAAATCCTTAAGATGTATTAAAAAAATCAACAACTTTAAGATGGTCTCTAATTTCAGGCAATAACATGCCTTTTGAAAGGCCATTCTTTACAATACTGTCTGGTAAATGCAAACAGTGAGATTAAATTAAGTGTCTTGAGGCAGGCAGAGATCCAAATCAGGCCATTCCGTTCCTGTGGCATTCAGCTAGCTTTGCGTGTGAAACAGATTGTTTTGGTCTGGGAGGAGGAACCAGAGAACAGTTCAGACATATTATTTTAGTGATAATGGTGCCAAGGAAAGAAAGTCAATAAGTATTGTACATGGATTTGCATATAAGGTTTTGTGCACTCTAAGCCGAGACACCAAAGTGGCTGCTGAGGTTTTGTATAAGCACTCTTATTGAGAAGGGATTTGGGGCTTAGCAGAAATCCTGGAAGGTTATTAAGATACAGATCAGCTGCTGCCTAAAATACAGAATTCTGAAAAAAAATCACAGCATAATTTTGATTTTGTAGCATCTGGCACACATCAGGAACACTGTCATTCTGTGAAGTGAATACTCTGTGTAACAAAAATGGCCTTTACGAAATAATTATTCATTGTGTCTGAATGACGAGGAATATGAAATTGTAGGAAAAGAATCAATATACAAATATGGGCAGCTAATTTTGTCCAGTTTAAATAAATTACAATAAAAGCTGGGACTACCTAAAGGTAAGACTGATAAATCCTAAGAAGTATAGGAATAAATGTTCCCCATTAGCTCACTTTAACATTTTCTCTGCGGTATTGAGGTATTTCTTTAAGTTTCTTGTGGCTGCACACAGCTGTACCAAAGTCTTTGATAGAAGACACTGTTTGTGTGCCAAAAGCCGTATTTGGACTTTAGTTCTTTAGACTAGCAGAAGAAACTTTGCTGTGGGTTGATATTTGACTATGTTGGACACCTTGTTCTCAGCAGAGAAAAAAACAAGCAGAATTTGGCATTGGACTTTCCCGGCTTCTGGAAGCAGTTCTGATGTTTGTGGATTCCTGGGATCAGACTAGATTAGATCACTGTCACTGTTAATTCATTCCATCAGCACATCTGCATCTGCTTGTCAGGCAGGATACTGTGTTCTGATCAAAATTCTCCACAGAGGAGGAAAGCTAAGTAAAAAAAGAGAAAAACAATTTTTCCCTTCCTCTCCCTCTACAGTTCAGATCAGTCAAACTGCACACAGATTTGTGTTCAAGGTTGTATAGTTTCCAGTCTTCTAAATTTTTTTTTAAATCCTCACAAGCAAACAAAAAAACAAAACCAAGATGTTCAGGCTGTTTATTTTTAATTAAAAATAAAGCAAATCAAACAAATGAAACCATTCATTCAAACCTATGTCTTTGTCAAGGGAAGACTTGTTTTTACTGCTAAAAGATAAAAAAGCTACACTGAAATCTTACCCTGATTTAGTTAGAAAATCAAGAACCAAGTTTACTACCCTCAACTTCACTTGCATTTATAGTTGTATTACCTATATATACAGAAATTTTTTCCAGGTTTCAAGATCAGTAGATTGCAGATTGTAACAGAAGTAATTCAAATGACTGATATCAATGTATCCTGCCTGTGAAATCTTCATGTTATCACTAATTTCATAACATGGATGTTTTCCTGAGCTCTTATTCTTTCATGAGTAACATAAGTATTTACCTTCATAGCTTTTAGGGTGGGGCTGGTTTTTTTCTTATTTTTGTGTTTCCTTTTTTCTTTTCATGCTTTTTATTTTCATGCTTCCACTTTTTTGTTCTCCTAAGTATTCCAGAGAAACACTGGAAATGCCACACAAACTGAAGGATCTGACATAATAAAAGAAAAGCGTCTGAAGTTGCTTACATTGCTAACTGTACTTAGAGAAATGGTGGTTAAGGGAACTGTGAAAACTTCTAAAGGATAACAATCATCCACACTTGTTTTCACATTCCTGGGCATGACAGAAGCCAGCTCTCATCGCTGGGTTTCTCAAGCACTGCAACAGTCTGGATACACACATTCCCCTTCATGCAGGTATCAGTGTTCTTTTATGAGTGGTGAATGAATTGTTTATCAACCCATCTGAAGGAAAATGGTTTAGAGCATCTGCTTCAAAGACAAGATGCAGGACCTGGATCCCAGAAGCCTGTGGACTAAGTATAATTTTAACAGTATTTTCCTACTACAAACATGTTCATTAATACAAATTTGTAAATGATTTAACCTCTTCAGCACACAGTACTTCATAGCAATCACAAGAAGGTACTCACCCACATATGACAACCTGGGCTTTGTAATAATTTGAGCCTCTCCTAAGTGTGATCAGAAGCTCTTGTGGGGTCATAGTCCTCTGCTTGGTAGTGTCTTGAAACTGTTTTAGTTTAAACTGGAGTTGACCAAGGAAGAAAGTCAAATAAGCAGTTATACCGGGTCTGGCTGAGAAGGATTTAATTTCCCCCCATAGCAGCCCTCATGGTGCTGTGTCTTGTATTGGTAGCTATGAAGGTATCGATAACACACCAGTGTCTGGGCGAGTGCTGAGCAGTGCTCACACAGCATCAAGGCTGTCTCTCCAACATTCCCCGCTTTACCGGCAGGCTGAGGGTGAGCAAGACCTTGGGAGGGGACATAGCCAGGACAACTGATCCAAACTGAGCAAAGGGGTATTCCATACCACGTGACATCTGCTCAGCAATGAAATCTAAAAGAAAGGAGCAGGAAAGGGAGGCATTAATTATTTCTGATATTTATCTTCCAGAGCAACCTCTACTCGTAGAGAAACCCTGCTTCCCATGGAGTGGCTGGACATCTCCTGCTGATGGGAAGTAGATAATAAATAATTTGTTTTCCTTTGCTTCCATGTGTGACATTTGTTTTCACTTTATTAAACTGCCCTTATCTTGACCCGTGAGTTCCTTCCATCTTATTTTCTTACCCCCTGTCCTGCTGAGGAGGGGAGTGAGAAAGAGTCTTAGTGGGCACCTGGTGTCCAGCCAAGGTCAACCCACCACAGCAGTGCTTTGTAAGAAAAGAGTGTAAATGAAACATCACAACCACCTTTTAACCTCTCCAGCTGCTGTTGCCACTCCATCTTCTGTCGCTCAGGAGGCGGCAGGGAAGGCTGGGACAGAGAGATGAAGGAGGCAGCTGTCAAAAAGCATGCACTATAGCAATGACTCTGCAGAAGCACCTTCAAGACCTTCAGTATTAAAGTATGTTGCTTCAGTTTCAGTCACATAAGGCTGTTTTTAACACTTGGCAATTTTTATTTTTATAGATTTTAATCTTAATTTTCAAAATGGCCATGAGTCTTTTTTACAACAATTTTAGAAAATATTTTCTTATTGTCTACTTATTCAAAACATGGTTTCTGTTGGTTCTGGACTCTCCTTAAATACAGCTTATTTTCACCAGTTTGCCTTTTTTTTTTTTCCTTCCTCTGACAAGATCAGAAAACTAGCAAGGTTGCCAGCTTTCCTCTTTTCCTAAAAGCATTATTTTTAAGAAACTATTCCTAATGAGATATGTTTTATATAAATATTTTGTGTGTTTTGCACATAGATTTTGGTCAGTAACACCTCACTGACAATTTTACAACAGATTGATGATGGTGGTGAATACACTGTGGCAGAGGAATTGGTTCTCTGTGTTTTATCAGACCAGTATCCCCAGCCCAACTCTGCACTGGACATCACCCTCATTTTCTGGGTAATTGTGTACGAGCCAGTACTGCCTATGCCAGTAGAATAGGGTAAACAGGCAGATAGGTGGCGTGTGGAAGCAGCAGGTGGGCCTTCCATCAGGAACTACCCTGCTGCTGTCAGGAACAGTTATGAACTGAGAAGGGCCAAATGTGAGGAAGGAAGTCTTTCCTGTTGTTTGGTTGTAGACTAGATTTAATTTCTTCAAGACAGATGGTCTCTCAGCTAATTAGCCAGTTAATTAATCATTGATTAACATTAATCATGTTGCAGTGATTGGTGGGAGGATTTTCACCGAAACGTAGCTCATTCTCAGCGGGATGCTACACTTTGGGTATTTAGCCCTACCTTGCTGACAGCTTAGTTGTCTTTGTATCACACTTCATCACACAGGGTACACATATGCTCCAGTTCTGTCTTCCCATATGAGGAGTGAAATTTTGTCTGATTTTATTTCATGAAAGTGTCACATTTGCTGTTTTCAACTAAGATTTCTCTCAAGAAGTTCAGACAATTTTGGATTGTTTTATACTGATGGCATTTTCTGGCAGTGACAATTTTTCTGTGACAATAAGCTTTGTGTTCTGCATTTTTCAATGACTATTAAATGTTGACATTCACCCTGGATCATAGTATAAACTAAAACCCATGAAGCTGCATCTACATTATTATTTTAATTTGAAACTGTAGTTTGGTTTTGGCGTAAATCCAACTGTGATTTGCAGAGAGGCTCAAAGTGCAGACTAGTTTTGGTGTAAACTAAGTATATTCCTTTTTAGAGGAAACTAAACGTGTGATTTTTTTTTTTTCTAGCTGTATCCCAAAGGTGTTCTAACCCCTTATAGGGACATACATATTTTTATTGCCTTCTGTCGGGTATTTGTACACATTGTAAAACCCCCCCTGAGTCTTCTCCAGGCTGAACAGCCTCATTTCTCTCAGACTTTCATGTTAGATGTTAAAGTCCCTTAATCAACCTTGTAGCCCTCAGCTTGACTCACTTCAGACTCACTTCAGCATGTCCATGTCTTGCAGTAGGGAGCCCAGTTCTGGACCCAGGAGCCCAGATGTGTCTCCGTGGGACTGAGCAGAGGGGAAGGACCATTTCCCTCAACCTGCTGGGAGCACTCTGCTTACTGTAGGCCAGAAAGCTGTTGTTGGCCTTTGCCAGAAAGCTACATTACTGTCTCATGTCCACCAAGACCCCCAGGTCCTTCACTGCAAAGTTTCTTCCCAGCCAGTCAGTTTCCAGCCTGTGCTGGAGCAACGGGTTATTTTTCCCCAGGGGCAGGACATGGCATTTCCTTTAGCAATCATTATTGCATCATTATTACTTTTGGTGTAAAATTCTGTGTAACTAGCGATGTTTTCGAGTAACATTTATACCAGTCAGTCTTAGGTTTTTTTCCTCTTTACTAGTTTACAGGGGTTTTATTTATCCATAATGCTGCAAACAATAAAATTTAAAATTTGATTTAATGATAGATTTTCTATATGACAAAACTGCAACACTTTTATGAAACATGGGTAAATAAATCCTTCAGGTATTAAAAAAGTGCACATCCCTTTTTCTCTGCAGAACATTTTATAGATTATACTTTATGTTTTGCACTTCAGAGTATATTTCGTAGGATTATGGTTATCCCTTAAAATATACATGACTTCCTTAATTTTACTTTCTTTCATACTGCCTTTAATATAACGTATATACATACCTAATAGTTTCACAGTGCAGATTACAAGCCTGAGGCAGTAGATTATCAGTTGTGATATTCACATACTCAGCTTTTTCTTTTCTTCATATTTCGAGCGCAGATGTTCTGCAGTCTTCATTTCCCCCAGTTTTTGTCATGCTTCCTGAGAGATATCTAGGGCTGCTCTTCTTCTGGAATTGCTGGCAACAGTTTTCCTTTTCTTATCTTGACCTGGTGGCTGAGTGGCTCCTGTGATGTTGCCTGGTGCCTTTCATCCTCACTCCTGCTGTGTGAGCGATGCTCGGCCTCAGCAGCAGCGTCTCTCCCCACTCAGTTGCTTCTGTTCTTTCAGCAGAGTAAGGATAATTACTTCACTGGGATACTGTCAGCTCTGACTGAAGTTAAGGGAGCTAACCGAATCTCAAATAGATAATAGAAGAACAGCTTTGTTTCATGTGAGGTTAAATAAGATGAAGCAGGCTCAGAGTGGTATCAATTTCAAGCCACAGTACTGTGAAGAAACTCAGCTTCTCCAATTGAATTCTCATTTTGCTTGGACCATGTGTTTTTGTTTGACATTTGGACCATGTGTGTTTTTCTGACATTACTACAGTTTGATATAACTGATTATTTAGCCATGTGTTGTTTACGGATTCATAATTATTTGGAAAATATGTAAATATGTTCACTAGGTCTCTTGAAATAAATCTTAGTTTTCGAATGAGATGAAATTAATAATCTGGACAATATTAAAATGTTGACATAATGTAAATAGCATACTAATATGGCAGCTGATCATTATATGATCAATAATAGCAGGTAAAGTCAGTTCTTGTTAACATTTGCCTCACTACACTTAGCTGTATTGTGCTTGAAAGCAGTTCACTTCCTAATGCAAATTGGTTTGGCATTAATAGTTTCAGGGAATCTTACATTTACAAGTACACCTTCTTCTAATGTCCAGACTAAACCTCCCTTAATGCACCTTTGAACCATTCCCACTTGCCCTATCTCTGGATCCCAGGGAGAAGAGACGAGCATCTCCCTCTCCACTTGTCCTCCTCAGGAATCTGTCCTTTCACCAGTTTTTGTCATTCTTTGGACACATTCAAGGACATTCACATTCTACTTAAATCGTTTGTGTGTATGTAAAAGACTGTATTGATAAGGCAGCACAAAATTGTAATCATCATGGATTTGCATATTACAGCAATAGTTATGAATAAAGTCATATAAAAAAAAAATATGTGCCTGCATGTTTTCTTGATGAAAATAAAAACTGTGTGGAATGAAACGTAATTAAACAGGAATAAATGCTATGAAAATATTTAGTACCATGATGATTGTATACATTAACTTAGAATTTCAAAAGCCGATTGTAAAACATTGCTTCTATTCTCATAGGAAGATAAACAGACAAAAGCATGTTTATCAGTACAGACAGATGGGTATTCCAAAGTATTAAAACCATATC
>NW_010414617.1:9908-10213 GCF_000710305.1 Buceros rhinoceros silvestris
TATACGTTCCATTTTATTATGAGTAGAATAAGTTCTTCTTTATTTTCAACTAAGTAAAAGAGCAATACAGATTTTAAGTAAAATGATTGTGAAGAAGAGGGACATACTCAAGAAACAGTTCTCTTTCACAAACCAGCAGGGAATACAGCATGTTCTGCTTTGTTTAAAAACAGTACTCTTTCATTCAAATTAAATCTGATTTTGGTAGAAATTGATCTGCCAAAAATCTGGGGTTTGTCTTTCAATGTTGTTAACCATTTGATTTGGAAAAAAAAAAATCAAACCCACTCCTTCCCCCCCCCTCC
>NW_010414618.1:0-3750 GCF_000710305.1 Buceros rhinoceros silvestris
AACCCCCCCCACCCCCCACCCCTCCAAAAAGCAGACCTCTGCCAAATATCCCTCTGTTATGCAAAAAGCCTCCAAAAGAAAGAAAGAGAGAGGTCAGGATGGCGCACTTGCCAATAAGAAAACCGAAAAAACCAAACAAACCCACAATTATGGCAGAGATTTCAGCAACAAAGATCCCTTGTATGAAGGTTGGGCACCATTTCTTTTCCATATAAACCTGTCCAGGTCTGAACTAGCTCTACTGACTTCAGTAGTTTCCACAGACCTGTACCAGTTCTTTGTCCCACGGGAGTCACGGATATTGGACGAGTTATTGGTACGTGTCAATGCAAAAGGTTAAAAAAGGAATAAATAGCAAATGGCTAAATGTGCTCCCGTTAAAGTGGAACTGGTGACTGTAAGAAAATTTATGCTGCGAGGAATATGCATGCGTGTCTCAACTGAAAGCCGAGCTTTTAACCTATTAAAGAATTCTGCGTTTCTTGGCTCTTAATTTTGAGGTCTTCGGACCTCAGCAGACTATGCCTGAAAAACTTTCAGAAGCAACATGTCAGAAAGGCCCCTTCTCTTGCAGGGCCTCTGAGCTCCCTTCCAGGAGCGGAGCGTGAGCCACCTGGGAGCTGAGGGCTCGAGGGGCTGAGCTGGCCCCGCTTCTCTGACGAGGGCATGTCCTGCAGAAACTGCTAGCAGGAAGGAGGGATCGTGCCGTAATGTTTGCCTCCACTGAAGGTGATGGACTCTGTGGATGCGAATCTCAGGGAAAGTCTGTTTGAAACTATGTAGAAGGATTTATCTTTCTATGTCATAGGTAATTTATGTGTTATTTTTAACATTTGTGCAATATGTTTTTCATTTTCTAACCTAAAAATCTGACAATAATTTTAAATGAGTCTTTTTAAAACTTCCCAAATTTTTCTTCTGTTTCCAGGTTTCTATCAGAAATCAATAAGAAGTGTAGTTTAAAAATTAAACAAAAAACATACCCATTCCTTAAGTACTACAAAAACCCAGAATTAAAACCGCGTATCAAATTGTAAACGTAAAGCCGTGTCAAATTCGAAGTAAAAATCCCTCTAAATATACCTATGTCACAGAAGACTGCAGTGTTTTAAACAAGGATCTTTTCCTGACCATTTTGCGATGGTAATATCCTTAAGGGTTTATGTTAAGGTTCATTCAATTATATTTCCTTAATTAGCCAAAAATCTACTAAAGAAATGCAAGCAGCAACTTTCAACTGGGAAATTTAAATCACCGTATCTTGCTGCTTTCAGTTTTTGTTACCTTAATATGCAGTTAAGAAAACATAGCAAGTCTTTGTTTCTGAGAATGTTATATTCCAGTTGCAATGCAGCAGCATAACCCCCCCTGTTTAGGGAGTAAAATGGCCGTGAATATATTTGTTCTCCAAAGCAAAACCTCCCAAATACACTTTTTAAATCCTTTTAGGCATGTGTGCCTCTACGTATGAGCTTCTCCAGACCATTCTGGGAGGAACATCCTCAGCTGCTTTGAGTCGCCATAATTGCCTGAGATATTTTTGTTGAAAGAAATGAAACTACTTCATTGAAAATGCTTAATCAAAAGAAAATATTTAGATTCATTTATGTAAGGTGACAGCAAAAGGGACATACCAGCCAGCTTACCTTTCTGCTCTTCCTCTAACTACTTTCAGATGTCTCAGGCAGCTAGGAGGAAAAGCAGGAGTTATATGAGGACTGAGCTAGTAGTGGCACTGGTTTGATTACCAGGTTTGATGGACTGAATACAAGAATATCTTTACTTTTTTGTGTGTTGTGTTGTCCCAACTCCTGACACTACTGGAGCTGATGGATATTTTTCCACGGGCTTTTACTGTAGAGAAAACAAGTCTCCTTACAAGAGAAACTCATTTGAAGCGATGTGGTCAGGTGTTTTATCCTGACTTGTGTCACAGTCTCAATTTCATACTTTCTGATTTCTAACACGGCTTTCAACAACAAAAGGGGGGAAACATCTAATGTTGGGAATGGCAGTAAATGTGGAAATTATGGGAATGGCATCCACTGACTGCAGGAAGTTTGAAAAGTGGAACGAAGAGAGATCACACCTCAGGAAAACATCACCAAGGGAAGACACTCTCAGGCAAGACAAGCTCAGCAAGCCGAAATTAGTATCATGAGGCTGCATTCATTAGCTTCTAGCTGAAAATTTTGGAGGCCTGTTTTCCTGTTCTTAGCTTTATTAGGTTTTTTGCCATGCAAAGAACATTCTAAAAAAGTCTAGAATGAGGCAAATGGAGCATAATGGAAACAGTCTCGTGGAAGATGGTTGTAGATTATTATATGCAGTGATCTTTGTTTTCTGTCCTTTTCTTTCACCTCCTGTTTGTTGCAGAGATGTGGAAATGTAATGGAGAAGAAAAGCCATTGCCTGACCAGCATGGAAATATGTAGATCTGAGATTCATGAATAAAAAACCTCAAGAGGTTAAAATAGGGTTACCATGCACTAAGGCGGAGATTTAGCCCTTGAATAATCTGACTTCAGTCTTCTCCAACACGCACCATTTCATGCTCATGGCAGAGCCATCTAAGAGCCTTGCTTCAGTGGAGAAAGAACTGAGCTCATAGCTGTCTTTGCAGCTAAAAATAGGAGCTGTCAGTGTGCTGCCACATGACGTTTTTTAGCAGGGAGCTGGAACATTTTCATTTTGCAAAGCAAGCTGGTGGTGCAGCTCACGACTCCTCTGCAGGGACCACCTCTCTCTCTCTGCACAGACCCCCTCCCCTTGCCAGTGTTTGCCACGGCCTCTGGATTTCTCCCCCTGAGAGTCTTTGAACTGAGATTTCTCCAAGTGCCACCATGGGCCCTTCCCATCAGGACAAGCTGGCATAACCTCCTCAGAGGTTCTTCCCAAGAGCAGTAAATAGTAAACACCCCAAGTTCTTGCCCACTGCATCAGGGCAAGAGTCCTGTTTCAGAAAATACTGCGTTGGTGAGGCTGATTTCGGCATGTTGCACACGATTGCACAACATAACGCGGTGCAATGACGTGAGACAACTAAACGACAAAATGCTGGCTCTCAGTCAAACATGTAAAGCACCTATTTTCGGCTCCACCATCTGCTATCAGTTTGCACAGTGTCTTTCCCAGCTGAAAACACAAGGCAGACGGGCACAAACAGAACATTCCTCTGGCTGGGCACAGACTGCAAGGTACAAAATCTTTCTGTGGTTGTGACCAGCCCATCTCTCATTTATTTATTTTTTATTTGCATAATGAAGTAGGGGCCGTTTTGTGCAAGCTGTAATCATGATAAGCTAAAACCCAATTATCTAGGAGCAGTGTTCTCTAGCGTGCTACCAGGCAAACCAATGGTATGTCACCTCCTCCTTCAAAATCAGCGTGCAGAAATTAACAGCTGAAATTAATACCAAGACCGGCTGAACGTTTTCTGCTGAAAGCTTTTCAGTGGGGACCCTTTTCAGCAGCTTGATACTCTACAAGATCAATATTAACTCTACTGTCATCTACTGATAAATAGAGGAAAGTTAGAAATTTTTTAGTTGGCAAATAACTTTCTGTGAAAAAGTAAAGAGTTTGTGGTTTTTAATGTGGAAGACAACAAAGGAAAACAAACCGAATAACCTCTAAGCTTTTCTGTGGAGGCAACCTCCTCCCCACCCCAAACCATTTGCTGGTTGCAGGGGCTGATCACTCCTTTAAAACAAATTGATTACTCCATTAGAGCCTCAGTTTGGAGGGAAA
>NW_010414618.1:3864-31268 GCF_000710305.1 Buceros rhinoceros silvestris
GAGCTGATCTGAAATTCTTGCCTTTACAATAAAGATCAAAACCACTAGGACATTTGCTGCTTTCTTCCCTGAGAAAAGAAGATGTTTCTGAGTTGAAACCCTGGCTCCGTTGACTTCACTGGGGCCATGATTTCACCCCAGGAATTATTCTGAAAGCATTACTCATTTCATAAGCATACCACGCTAATTCTCTGCTGGTTCCATGTGAGCACCTCCCAATGCCAATGTAAACTCAGTGAACAAAGCTACATTAAAGCAGTATTTATGGTTGAGATCTTAACACCAAAGTCAGGAAACTCAGAGTTATGGCTCCCCTAGTGAACCATAACCAGGGGTAGCTTTAGTGTTTTGCATTACTGTGTCTATACTCCACAGTGTATGTCCAAATACCAGTGACTGAATTATAGCTGCTGTGGGAACTATAGCTTTGGATTTTGGTACATTTTGGCGTTTAAATTCTCTACCCAGCCATGAACAACTGTGAAAATTACGATTACAGCAGAGGTTAGTATCTCCAGTTTCCTGTTCTTGGTGACTGCTGAGGGTGACATGGGAGAACAGTGACTTCTCCCTGTGGTGTGGATGATGGACATCCCATGGGTCTCTTTTGCCTTCCCAAACAAAATGCTTCGGCTGCACTCTTAAGGTATATAAGGATTAACTCTTCTACAAGCTTTGTATCATTCAGCAGATACTCTGAAAGAGAGCAGGGGAGCTAATAGGCTTGGACAGAGATTACTTAACGTGGTTCTAATTCTAATATCCAATTAACTTGGTCAGACACAGGGAGTAATAAGCTGCTTTTCTGTACATTTTATACTGTGTTAGGAAAATACTGTATCTTCAAGAGAAATAGGACCCTTTAAACCAAGTGTCCTTAGGAACAACTGCGTGAGATATGGGAAAGAGAAAGTTTGTACAGCAGGCAGCGCTACCAGAGTGACTCACGGTGCTGTGAGATACTCTGTCCTCTGCAACAATACTTCTCCAGCTCAGAGCTGGGGCTCTCGTAGCACAATCCTACCTGTAACCTACCGGGCAGTTTGTATGCAATTTGTTTAAATAATTCTTTTAGACATGAATATTCTGCAGCAAGGGCTAAAAAAAGATTTAATAGGTTGACAATAACAGGAATTTGACGTGGAGGTTTGGAGTAAACTGAAGAGGATTTTTATAATGTTTCTCACTATAAACATGAATTTGAACTCTGACTTTACAAAGCCAGCTGACTCAGGAGCAGGTAATGGCTTGAATGCCAAAGGGGAGCAGCAGAGACTAGGAGCTGTCTCCAGTCAGCCCGTGCCAGTATTAGGCTGGAACTAACTAGTCCAGCCCCAGGGAGAGCTGAATCGCTGAAGGTTGCTGGCATTTTCTACCATAAACACTGGAGGAAAAGAAATTACTTAAGCATGTATTTCCTTGGGTGAAAAGTTCAGAAACAGAATCAATATTGTACAACCCCCGTTAATTTAGCTGGGCTGTGTTTCTTGAGGTGCTGTAGCCTCATCTACATTTGGACTGTGATCACAATTTGTAATCTGTAGTGAACATGTCCTCTTTTCTAAGGCAAGTTATAATCTTGTCTGTCGGGGCAATGATCCAACCAAAGCAGAGCATGATAAGTGGAAAGAGAACTGCAAGTGCCTACTAGCAGCCACTCCAAATCATCACCTTTGTTTGCTTTCAGATGTTATCAACATCCCACTGCAAGGATGAATGAAGTGGTATTTCTGGCTCGTGGACCAAGACATGAAGAGTGTTTTCCCCTGCTCTTAACAGATGCCAGCGGCAGCACACAGCTGAACTGGCCCTTCCAAAAGCTAATCCCTTTTGAACATGGCTGCTGATATGTTCATACCTCATGCTTATGTGTCTTGGCTTTTAGTTTTACATATTGAATTGCTTGGATAAGGTCAATATGTACTGCAACAACATTCCCACTGACTACATAAGCCCAGCTGCTCCTGCCCCGTATTTCAACCAGATTCCCACTCCATCTGCATATGGCAATGTTGTAATTGGACTGCACAAGAGCAAGCCCGACTGTTTGAAGGCCAGGTGGTAGAAATATTTTGCTTTGTGCCTGTGTATTTCTTCAGTGTATTTTGCTGCCATTCTAACAGATTGCTCTTCCTCGGGTAAGAGTTAAAGCCAAGTCGCTTCACAGAGAGCTTTTGCTCAACCGGGTCAGAGAGCAGTATATTACCTCAGATGAGTTTAGCATTGTTGTCCCCCTGTACATCTCAGCGTGGCATGAGTGCGGTGTGATGTCTGAGTGTGCATGTGGACAAATCTTTTGCTTGCATGTACTTAGGATATTGGAGAAGGGACAGAACTAAGCAAAGCTTATCAAAAAACCTGGGAAAAGGAAAAAAACCTCAAAATAAGCTATTTTTCGCTTTGTATCATCAACATTTCAGTTGTTTTAAAATATTCTTTATTGGAAACTGCTTGAAATATAAAGATAGGGACATTACAGTCCTTTGCAAAAGCCTTGCCTATGCTCTGCTGAACTGTTGCTTTACACTGAGAAACTGTCATTTTATACTCTTACAGATAATCTAAAGGAATTAGAATTGCTTACCAAGCTATGAGCTAGTGCCGGGGCACAATATAGTTCCTTCAAACCACTTGATCATGTACCACTTTTTGTTATCTCATGCTTACCCGTTCACTAGGATGATAGCTTGCAAAGCCAGAAGTCTAGTTGGTATGTATCACCAAACTTGTAAAGCAAGTTCACATTAGGTTTAAACATATTTTCCAGTGTTGCTTCTGCTGCTGAAAAGAGATGTTGTTGCCCTGGGAGCACGTTATCAGGCTTTTGAGTAAAACTGACTTATCTACCCCACCGCTTACTTAGATCACAGGTTTTAAGCAATTTCCTACAGATTCTTTGAATTCTGGCTGTGTTCTGATGCTAGTTGATATGAACCACTGATTTGGGTTTTGTTGTTTTTTTTATTTTCAATACAGGGGACTGTTTATGCTCATACCTGTTGTGATGTAGGGGAACTAAAATCAGGAGTGACATGTAGAAAGGCATGGGGCAGCTAGTACCTACAGCTTAGCTTGAAGTTACCAAGAGCAAGATGCAAGTCTCTGTCCCTTCATTTTCCATTATTTTCTTCTGCATGTATGGAGTGTTTTGCATACCTGTGTATGCAAAATATACTGTGACCTCTCAGTTAATGCTTTTTTATATCTCAGTAAACTGCCATGCTACTTTTCCAGATGTCCTAATCCTGTATGTAAATTAACGTATTAAATCCAGCCACCAGCCCCAGTGAAACCTGCCAAATCCACTGTGTCTGGACTCACACACTCTGCAGACTAAGCTTTATTTGCATAAACTTGTTCCGTAAGTGTAATCTTACTTATCATCTGCAGAGTTAAAGTTTTCCTGACAAATCAAGCACAGATGTAACTGTTACTCAGCCTGTCTGTTCACTGCCACTCTTGTAGCCTCCCTCAGCATCCCCCTACAACCCCTCTGCCATCCCTCCCACCCTGCCAGTATTTTTTAGTACTAGTAGTCATTTAAAATTGTTTATGTAGATGCAGTGCAGGTACTAAGCATTTACACTAAACATTAGTAATTTGGGCCTTTTTCCTTTTGATCAAACTGTCTCGCAGAATAGTATTAGCATGTAATTCTGGGTGTCTGCTTGTACCGTCTGGAAAATTCACTCTGCCAGTCCCCGGATAGATTGTTGCAGTTCGCCAGCTGATGTTCCAGATAAGGAGTATAGTTCAGTAAATGGTTAATGTAAGCTGGCAGATTCCAGAAAGCAGCCAAGGAAAATTCAGAAGGAGCAGGGAAACCACCAGAAAGAAGTGGATGACAGGGTGAAGGGATGATTCTTGCACTTTGTGTTCCATTGTTTGTGAGAAATGAAATTTCCCTCTCAATCATAAACCCAGTAGATTTAAAACCAAACCAAAATCTGCCAGTGCTTGAACCTTTTATGAAAAGGAAAATGTTGCTTTTGAATTCAGAGGGTGTTGGCATACACTGGGATTGTTTCTGATTACTTTAAGGTCTAAATATCTTTCCTTTGCTGGTACCCAGTTGCTATTTATTTGGCTTTGGTCTTTGATCTCCCTTATGCTGGCACGTCATAAAAAACATATTCCCGTTTGAGTTCAGTATTATGTAGTTAGTCTGTGCTTGTTACGTTCACCAGGCTGCTTGTACCTACAGAATAAAACTCTCTTTGTTTTTGATAGACTCCAGGTGTTTATCACTATAACTTACTAATGGATTTGACCACAGAATATGCATGCAAGCAGCAAACTGAAAAACTAATGGCAAAAGTACTGGTTTGATAATTCAATGGCCATCTATACCGTAACCACAGGAACCACAAACGTGCACGCATGCATGCACACGTGCACACAGTGAGTTTTGTAGAAGCGGAGTTCTTTTGCTTACTGAGTTTCCCTGAGATAAATTTTCAGTTCTAAAAATTAAGTTTTGCTTCAGATTTCATTGTCACTCTGTTCTGTTTGAAAGCTTTCAGAATTTAAGCACTGCTTGTTAAACCCTTGTGATATAGTGCATTTTAGGAGTGTCCTGTGTGAAGTTGAGGTGCTGCAGCTCCTACAGCTCTGCTCTTCTCGCTTTCAGTTCCAAGGAAAGGGAGCATTCCCACCAGCCTTCCCAGCTCTGACAGCTCCATCTCAGTTGTTTAACTGGCATTGCAATGGCTTGGGGGCTGCAAATATTAACTGTAGTATCTCAGGTGAGGAGCCATAGCATCATACCACCTATTAATGCCACTGCTTTGCAAGAGCCAAAGATGGCTTTTTTCCTCAATTCTGGTGAACTCAACGTTTTCTAATAGGAAATTATTGAAATCCCAAATTAAAAAGAATCTATATTCCTATACATACCACCAAACGAGAATTGACTGTTTAAGTGCAGCTGTTTCACTGCTTCAAACCCAGAAATAATCTGTTGTTGAGTTCTTCGCAGGAAGAATCATAGAATCAATGTTTTGAGTTGGAAGGGACAGGGACGTCTTTAACTAGATCAGGTTACTTAGAGCCCAGTCCATCCTGACCTGGAATGTTTCCAGGGATGGGGGCGTCTGCCACCTCTCTGGGCAGCCTGGGTCAGTGTTTCACCACCCTCACTGTAAAAAATTTCTTCCTTATCTCTAGTCTGAATCTCCCTCTTTTAGTTTAAAACCATCACCCCTTGTCCTGTCACAACAGGCCTTGCTAAAAAAGATTGTCCCCATCTTTCTTACAGGCCCCCTTTAGGTACTGGGAGGCCACAGTAAGGTCTCCCCAGAGCCTTTTCCTCTACAGGCTGAACGAGCCCAACTATCTCAACCTTTCTTCCTAGCAGAGGTCCTCCAACCCTCTGATCATTTTTGTGGCCCTCCTCTGGACCCACTTCAACAGGTTCATCTCTGACTTGTCCTGAGAATTTGACCCAAATGGCCAAATATACCTACTTGCAAAGCCAATGGAGGAGTTTCCTCTGTGCATCTGCTAGAAATGCGAATGATTTTTGTACGCTTTTGTCTTTGGCTTACGATGCTTATAGGAAAAACAGAACTTCAACAGGTTCATCTCTGACTTGTCCTGAGAATTTGACCCAAATGGCCAAATATACCTACTTGCAAAGCCAATGGAGGAGTTTCCTCTGTGCATCTGCTAGAAATGCGAATGATTTTTGTACGCTTTTGTCTTTGGCTTACGATGCTTATAGGAACAACAGCTGAACTGCAGGCTGGAGAACACGCTGAAAATGTCAAAGAAGCAGTGGCAAGACTGTCCTCTGCCACAGACTGCCTCAGAAGTTACTGGTGATTGTAATGCTGAGTATAAGATAAATGTTGGTGGCACTCGATTAGGGTATGGTGAGGAGGCTGAGGAAACTACCTGTGAAGAATGTCATTCACAAGCAGCTGGTTTTGCTGAATACTCTCAGTGCTCATAGAGCAACAAGCTCTATGTGTGATAAGCTTCTGCCTTCACCACATCTTCTTCACCAACCTCTGTTCTCGCCTTGGATCACAAGATTGAGGCAGAAACGCCGCTCAGACACTGCTGTTTCTTGAAAACTGTGTTGGATTTTTTCACTTTTGAGATCAGTATTTCCATTATAGCGCTTGCAACTGCCACATAAATTGAATATGCTACATGAGGAGGGCATTTTCTCACAAACAGCTCAGATTTATTCTGTATGTGCCTACACACGCAGGTGGAATCACATACAGGTGAACCTTGCATGAAACAGTTTAAACAAGATGTTATTAATGACCTTGTCACGGTTAGAATTGCTTGAGGTTAGTTGCTCATGTTGTTAATGAGGGATTTCACTGTGACATCAGATGTAACCCAGCCATTCCTCACAGATGAATTTTCATTTTTTAGTTCTATTGTTTGATGATGTCCACACCTTTAAAAGCAGAGACGCCTTTTGAGTGTAAATGTGATGCTGTATTTACTGGCTTCATTAAAAAAAAGAAACTTTTAATCCCAGTGTATGCCTACATACTTTCAATTTTACATTCAGCTTAATGTAGTTGTCTAAGAACCACAGAAGAATGAAGTTTAAAAGTGTGCAGAGAAGATTCTTGGGATAGCTTTATCGCACCGCGATTCAGGTTTACCCCATTTATACCAGCTAATTATTAAGCACTGATGTTTTGCTGTTTCTGGCTGTGGCCGGAGGAGAGGTTTGTCTCAGAGGTCAGACGTGCTCTCTGTGTTGGTTACCTGTGCTGTCGCCATGCTGATGCAGGGATTTAGCTAACGCCCACGGGCTTGTCAGGCTACTTCCATCAGGAGGAGAAGCTGATGCAGCAATTCAGTGTATTAACAAGGAGTGAGGGCAAACCCTGTTTTCAGGAGTATAAGGAAAATAACAGATGTTTTCCTTGCAAACAGTTTGTAGGACTGTCTTTCCACTGGATCCTGAAGATTTGACTGCCACAAATGCTCTGCCTCTCTCAAACAGCCATTTTGCAGAAAAGTAGCCTCCTGGTTCCCAAATTATGGTTTGATTCCAAGTGTGAGCCCAAGTTTGAGCCCCAGCCCTCTCCTGCAGTGTGGTTTGGGTTTGGGGCAGACCATAGCGATCTTGTCTCAAACAGTGACTACCATTATTTCCAGCTACTCATACAGAAGATGAGTTCAATTCCTTGGACATGAAGGAAGCCAGGTTAGCCTCTGGCTCTTCTGCTATCTGCAGGTCAGGTACAGCTGAAGGCAGCTATTAACATTTGCAAAAAGAGTGGAAACCAGGGTAGTGAAGAAAAAATCGTAGAGAAGACAGAGGACTGAGGAGCGATGACAACAGTTCTTAGGTCTGTGCGATACAAACCAAAATGGAAAAAAAAAAACCCAAAGAAAAAAGGAGTGCTTAACTGTCTGATTTTATATTGCTTTAAAATACTTGTTTGGTTTTGTAAAGTCCTACCCAAAAATTAAAAAGCAAAGCAAGCAGCTGATTTTATACAACGTACTGCACAGCACTATCAATCCCTGCTTAAGTTCCTTCCTAGCATGACAGTTTAATTTAATGGAGAAAATCTAATTTCCTGTGCCGATTACATATCCAGTTAATTCTAAACTCTCATGTAACAGTTAAAATTGCTGACAATTAATAGAGGAGGCACAGCTCTGCTGGTATAGCTGAGACACATCCTCATTGAATCACTGAATGATTTAGGTTGGAAGGGACCTCCAGAGATCACCTGGTCCAGACCCCTGTCTCAAAGCAAGGCCACAGTTTAGACTGTGTTGCTCAGGACTTTGTCCAGTCAAGTTTTGATATCTCCAGGCTCAGAAATCCCACACCCTCTCTGGACCCCAGTTTCGGTGTTTGACCACCCTCATGGTAAAAGTATTTTCCTAATATCTGATCAGATTTTTTTCTTATTGTAACAAGCGCTGACTGTCGCCTGCCTAACTGCTGCACGCGTCTGAGTATCTCCAGGCTCAGAAATCCCACACCCTCTCTGGACCCCAGTTTCGGTCCATTATATTGGACCAGAACTCAAAACAAGGAAGCACATCCTCATTGAATCACTGAATGATTTAGGTTGGAAGGGACCTCCAGAGATCACCTGGTCCAGACCCCTGTCTCAAAGCAAGGCCACAGTTTAGACTGTGTTGCTCAGGACTTTGTCCAGTCAAGTTTTGATATCTCCAGGCTCAGAAATCCCACACCCTCTCTGGACCCCAGTTTCGGTGTTTGACCACCCTCATGGTAAAAGTATTTTCCTAATATCTGATCAGATTTTTTTCTTATTGTAACAAGCGCTGACTGTCGCCTGCCTAACTGCTGCACGCGTCTGAGGAGAGTCTGGTTCTGTCTTCTCTGCACCCTCCCATTTGACACCAGCAGTAAATGCCCCATGACCATCTCCAGGCTGAACAAGCCCAGCTCTCTGCCTCTCCTCGCGCTCCAGGGGCCTCCAGCCTTGACCGTCCTGCCGACTATCCACCAGCCTTGCTTCAGACTGTCAGCATCTTTCAGGAGCCCGTGACTGGACACAGCTCACTGTAGGTACAGCCCCTGCTAACCAGTGGTGTGCAGACCTTATCCTCTCAACTTATAAAACAAATCCCAACAAAATTCTGAAGTTTAGACCAGGCTTCAGAAACACAAATATGTTTTCTTTCTTGGGCATCGTCAATGACAGTGGAACCTAAGCAAAGGAAGTATCTTCCCCCTCATTTAAGAGACCAGGAACAAAAAATTTGTTCCTACACAGACAACGTTGTCTGGGAAAATCAACAAAGTGTGTCTCTCATGTTTATTACCCTTAGCATCATACCTGTGCTTGAAAAATATAATTGTCTTAGTATATGAAAGTAATATTTCAGTGCATTAACTGATGTTATATTTTGTAAGCCTAGCCAAAAATGCTCTATCCGATGGGATCTTCTCCAATAATAGAAGTCAAATTTACTGAAGATGTGCTATTTATTTTATATATCTGCCTTTTGAACCTCTAGTTGAACTGCAGGTGCAAATTGATGCCTGGTATTGGATTGCTGCTGCAAATTCTGAATATATGTGACTAAATTTTCCTTATGGGTTTGCGTTTGGTAAACATCAGCGTGGACACTTTTTGAAAACCCACTGCTAAATCTCATTAAGGCAGGCACCAGCTGGCCTGCTGAAGACTTAGTAGGTATTTCTGTGAACCGGTTCTCATATTTAAGAGGGTCCTTTTTTAGTCACTCTGTTCTCTTTAGAGGTAGATCAGTGTGTCAGTTATTTGTAGTGTTTCAATAACTATTTAAATGAGGAAAAAGCTTTCTGCTTACTTTGCAAGGAAGAAAAAAATGCAGTACATATCATCCAGCTTTACCTATAATTGGCATCATTTACAAGGAGCATTTACTGCGAGCAGCACATGTACTTTGTGACTTCTCTAAAGCTGCGTGACCCTGGCTAATGGTTGCTTTTGCAGTGGTAAGTGCTACGTGCCCTGCGAGATCTGATATGTATGGGGGTTTCTGACAGCGTCAGGTGCTTAACATTCTTGTTCTTGTTCCTCCTGTCATCTGGAGCGGTAGTTATGGAGACCCCGGAGGCAAATTCGAAAATAACAGCTTAACACCTACATCAGTGATGCAATCAAACTGAATGATTTTAGGTGTCCTGAACAAGGAGAACCCACCCATCCAACTCTCTCTCTGTAGCACTGATAGAAAAATGTATTTTAGTCATTAACTTTAAGACAAAGAAATTTTTGGATAATCTTCTCAAGAAGAGTCTCAGGAGCTCCAGTCTGTGCAAAAGCACCATATGAACAAGCCTGTACTGTTGTTTTTAAAATTCCAGTATTCATGCAGCTTTGGCACTTGCATATCTTCAGAGTAAATTTTTTAGAGGTTTTTGAAGATGGGATTTCAGAGGATGAAGTCCTCATGAAAATTTTAACTGCAAGACCTCGCAGAGCAAAACTGTCATAAAAGCATGGCCTTTATAAGCTCTGGTGGCCTGTGTTGGCTAAACACTGACTTTTGGGTACCCTTCAGGTATAGTTTGTGCCTCAAGGAATGCACCCCTTGTTGGGCACTGCAGCCAGGTAGCTCAGGAGCTGCACCTGGAGTGACTAGGGTGACAGGCTGGGTTTGCTCACTTCTCACAGAGAGGTCACCCACAGTTTGGTTTAATGTTTAGTGTTTCTATATTTAGTCTTTACATTTTAAAGCTCTGCTAAGGTTGATAATTAAATTGCCACATGTGAGCAGCTCAGCTCTTGGGCTGAAAAATGGCATTTTGGTATGACAAATATGGCTGGTGATTGCTACGTGCAAACCTGAAATACCTCAAGAAGCATAAAAAACAAGCTGGTGCAGGAAGGTGGTTTTGGTGAGTGTGTGTGACCGGTGGACTGGCTGCTGGCTCTCGCTTGCTGTGCTAGATGAAAGGACGTGAAGATTTCTTCTGCGAGGATTTCACAGAACGACAAGCTTGTGTGGTCATGAAAAGTAAACAGCAGAAGACTAAGCTATTTTTAAGGAGGGGGGATGCTCATTAGCTAGTCCTGAGCCTAACTCTGTTGACCCAGACTGCCTGTCCACAGCCTGGTGGCTGTTAGCCCTGTCTGCCTCGCTCCTTCCCAGCAGAAACTGCTACCGGCTGCAGAATCAAAGTGCCCTGGGAAGCACCGTCCTTCCCCACTCTTGTCATGGCTGGTCAGGAGTGGCCTCAGGAGACCCGGCTCCCAGGGTGGCCCTTGGGACTGGTGGCTGCCCCATCCTGCTGTGTGCCCCGGTGTCAAGCACATTTCATCTCTCTGCATTTTCTCCTCTGAAGAAAACACGCTGCTGCTGTGCCAGCTGTCAAATATCTGTGCAGTGTCCTGGCTGCTTCTGTAGGGTCGGTCTTCCGAGCAGCGAGGGGGGAGCAGCAAGAGGATGTTTGTTTTAAGAAGTGAAGGGAAAGCAATATTTGGCTGTAAGCGTATCTGGGGGTGGGCAGACTGGTAAAGCATGCAGGTTGTATTTCTCAGAGTTGAATGGGAACAAGACAGCAGTGGAAACAAAGCGCTCTTTAAGGAAATAGAGAGAGAATTAAAACTGAAAGAGTCCTTAGTGTAGTGCTTTGAGTTTACCAGGCGTTTCCTCTTGCTGATGAATATGGATGGCTGAACTTTTCTGTGCATTGTTGTTAAAAATTACTAGAGCACAACTACAAGTAGCTGTCTGTTCTCTTGTCTGCAAATTCCAAACACAAAACCGCCAAATTTAGCGTTGAGTTCAGTGTCACATCCCCTGTGAAGCCAAT
The DNA here is from genome assembly GCF_000710305.1 of Buceros rhinoceros silvestris. Classification (NCBI taxonomy): domain Eukaryota; kingdom Metazoa; phylum Chordata; class Aves; order Bucerotiformes; family Bucerotidae; genus Buceros; species Buceros rhinoceros. Next base: position 15,134 of record NW_010414618.1, read on the forward strand.
GGAAATGGTGTAGTTTACACTGACATAAAACATTACTCACAATCTGGATTGCTGAACCACTAGGGTAAGTAGTGAGAAAACTTATTTATAGACATTCCAATGACATCTAAAAACCTTTTCCTGTGGCTGTGTTTCCAAGTGTCTTCATTTGCTTATTGTGCACTTTTTTTGTAAATGCAAGTTGTAGTTGCACAAATCTTTTGGAAGGTCAGTTTTAGCAGAGTAGCAGATGTTCTTTTGTGTAATAACATGTATTTGTTGACTAAATGAAATTATTTCAGATATGTGGAAGAAAAGGTTAAGAAGGGTTAAGTCATGTAGTCCGAGAGCTGGGGCAACACAGTGGAACTTGAGTGACCAGTTGCTCTTTTGAAACCGCAAATTCCTGACTATTGATAAACCTCTGAATATGTGCCAAGAGTAAATCAGTTCAAACTTGCTGGCCAAGTTGTTCAATACAAACTGATCACTCAAAACTTGGAAATAGTAACATTCGGTCTACACACAGTCAGGATTAATTTGAAGAGTAACTGGGTGAAATTTTGCCGTACATATATTCAGGAGATTAGACAAGGTAATCAAAAAATCTGTTTTGTCTTCAACGCTGTGAATCCTTATGTAGATACTTCACGTGGCACATCGGTGCATCAGCTTACAAGAGTCAGCCTTAACCTTCTTTTTGATGACAATAAAACGTGTTCTTTGTGTATCTTATTGTACAGCATATTTTTCTAGCCTTTGTGTTGTTCCTGTGGTTCCTTTTCTAAGTTTCTTTGGAGAGGCAGATCTCAGGATGAGGCCCAGGGGCTGCCTCGGTGCTGCTGAGGAGGGTCTGCGCGGCCAACCTGCAATGATGGGCTCTTCCCACCTCTGTTCTGGACGACCCTGCATGTAGTGCGGAGGAGAATGCTCATGAGCATGGAGAGCTCCCCAGGCAGACTTGCTCACTTTTTGAAGAGGCCCCCAGCTTAGGACCAGCTATTCAGATCTTCTTTATCTTTATTAGACTGAAAATTAATCTTAAAATATGAACATGTGTTCAGAGGGCCAAGGGAGGGTGAGCAAGATGGGGCTAATGCAAACTAGAAATGTCACACAAGGTGTGCATTAGGCTGCATTGTTGGATCATTGGGCTATTTAATCCCCAGTTATGGGGCAAGAAATTCCTACACAATGTGCAGGAGGGTTTGACAGGAAGCAAGAAGGGATAAAATGAATGGTTGTGTCTTGTGATACACTGTATGCAAGTGAGCTGGGGTGAAAGGGTATGATGACAAAGCTGTTGGCAATTTAAATCTTGGCTCAGGCATAAAATAAATACATTATTCCTGATGGTGAAATTGGATGGTGCTGTCATGGATTCATTTTGTCTTCCTGGTGTTTTTCTAGTGCCTTCTCTTTCATCTGACCTGTGGCATTCATATCTGCATGCCGACGTGTCAAAACACTCTTTGAAGGTGTCAGGTTGTGAGTGCACTTTAATTGCAACCTGGGCTGCATGCGTTTTAGCTGACTCCACATCCAGATCCCATTAAAATCCATATATATGAGTGTTGGAAGGTGTATCAGGCCTTCTGCAGATGGCATTGATTGGGTCAGTTCCATTTTGGGGCATGGTACTGTTCATGCCTCAGCTTTTAGGCTGCTTTGACCTGTGAAGGAGTCGCCAGGAGGGTGATACGAGCTTTTTACACAGCTAGATACAGGGTCCTTAAAATTCACCGGAGGTAACATGCAGATCATAGAGGTAAAATTGAAAGCAACCCCAGAAACAGCGTGGCAATGACAGCTGGAGAGTGGGCATGCTGGGAATATTACTTTTCTCTTCGTGTCGCCTATACTTTCACACTTTCATGCTTGTTTTTCATGCTGCCTGCTTTTTCTTCTGTTTCCTCTGTAGTTCTTACATCTTCCAAAAATGACACCTTTTGTCATGCTGTAGATATTAGTGCAGGGAGTCTCTGCCTGCCTGCCTGGCTGCTCCTGCAGCGCTGAAGACGGGGATTTCCTCTGGGTGTGGGAGAGGTAACCTCTGTTTGCACGCGACTCTGCTTGCTCCTAACCTCCCTACTCCTTTCAAGATGTTTCCTCTTCAGTTTGCACCAGCAGCAGGGGGTAGAATGAATGGAGCAGGTTGATATTTTCATTTGGGTACCCACCTCCCACGTGCTTATCTAAGGCTTTTCTGAAACTTTATGTGCTGGAAGATAGGCTGGAAAATCACAAAATCAGATGTTCTTGAGAGTGCTTTACTGCTTTCTGGGCTTGGTGTGGCTGGACATACCGCAGGCACAGCTTGTCATGCAGTGTTTTGGTAGCTCTAGCTCCTTACAGCCATCTAGAGCCTGGCTACATATGAAAAATTAAATAAATGAAATATTGGAGGAATTCAGTGAGCGCTCTGGAGCAGCTGTCTCTGCCTGCAGCTTTGTGCTTGGCTTGCTGCTTGTTTTCCAGGTAAAGGTTGGCCACCCCTTGCTCTCAGGGCACTGCGGAGTGACGGCAGCGCTGCCAGTCGCGATGGGCCCTTGCTGCTGCTCCTGGGACCTGAGCTCTGAGCCAGCCGTGTTGAAGCCCAGGTGTAAAATAGTCTCATCCCCCCACCTCCTCCCATTTATATTTAAATTCCTTATAAAATATTTGGTGCCAAGAGGTTATTGTGGCCGTGTCTTGGCTTCTTGTGGATCTTAATGGGAGGAAAAAAAAACCTTTCAGGTATTTTACTAAAAATATGTGGAATAGGATTAGCCTGCACCTTGTAAAATTTTATTTTAAGAAACTAAGGCCCTGATCCAATCACAATGAGGTCAGTGGGATGCTTTCCACTGATTCAGTGGGCCTTGGATATGGCCCTAAGACATTATTTTCAATAGCAAGGGCTGTGAGAAATGCATCTAATATTAGAAACTTATTGTTTGTATTCTTTCTATAATTAAAATGGCCAGCTGCTGCAAAAAGGTTTCCTCTGAGCTGAATGTCTGCATGCTAAATTTGAGTCTGAAGCAAAATTAAAGATGTTGGCTCTTGCCAATGAAGGCTTTCTGCACAGTGATCCAAGTGGGATGGTTTCTCAGCTATCCTATTCCACAAGGCACTGCTGCGAGACATTTGTCCAAGTTCTCCAGAAATGTGACAGAAGAAGAGTGCAGGCAACGAGCTGTTTACAAATGACAACGTCACGACAGGGATGTACGTGACTGACCTGATCCATGCATGATATTTGTTGTCCTTGGACAGACACAACTGAGCCTGCCCTGAAAGTAGTTTCTACTTCCTTGCAGTCCTCCTGACCTGAAACCTTGCAAGACGGAGGTGCTTGCTGTTGACAGCAGCTGTATGGGCAGCCCAGGCCTTCAGAGAGGTGGAGGCTTGATGGGGAAGCAGCTCTTTGCTAGTATCTTTAGTAAATAAAGGGAATTGTCTGGGTAGACTAGGACCATTTGTATGCAGGTAACTGACTGTAATTTTTCCTTTTACAGCTGCTAAATAATGGGGGAAAACTACCACCTGTGTCCCCCACCCATGTCACCCATGCGTGGGGTGGCAAGTGACTCTAGGCAGGTTGCAGCTTATGGGACTGAGGTACAAGATCCAAACTGAAAGGCATAGAAGAAATGGAAGAAAGTGGAAAAAAGGAACGGATGAAGGATGACCTCCCTTTTGGGGGATGAGGGACCTCTGAGAATCCTGAGGGTCACCTGTTCATCCACAGGGAGCCAAAACATTACCAGGGCGGCTCTCAGAGATGATCAACATAGCTGGGCATCCAAACATACCCAAACGCTGAGCAGTGGCAACAGGGAGTGATGGCTGGGCCACCTCAGAGTTGTTTGGGCAGGGCACAATCCCATGCTTGGTGCAGACTGTTGAGTGCTGCCCCAAGGAGCTGAGTGGAGTTTCCCTCCCCAGCTGTAGCCACCCAACACTGCCTTTGGTGTGGACATCAGCAGGGGCAAGAAAAGCCTGTGACAGCGACTGCACCAGCCAGCCATGGGAGCACTGAGGTGACAGCTGCCAGGAGGTGGTGATCTCCCGTACAGCTGAGCATTCACCCCTTCCAACCTGCTATTTTATTGTGTCCCCCCAGCTCCCCTTTCCCTCCTGTTAAGCCACGTCTGTGTAAATCCGATTGTTTAAACCCCCGTGTCTGCCTGGCAAGGCGTTGCTCATTCCCAAGTGCTCCTGGGAAGTTACATAGCTTCCTGAGGTTCTGCATGGGAGGCCTTGGCAAGTGCCATTTAAGCAATTTTCACAGGAATACCTGGAAGCTGAATCAGTCCTTCTTGCTGCCCAAGAGGGAAGAAGTGCTTCAAACACCGATCCTTCCAAAAAGTTATATTTCTGCTCAGAGCAATCTAGATGATGTTGGGCAGGAATCATAAGTGCTTTGTTTCCTTTATTCGTTGAATCCAACCGCGTACTACAGTCAACACATTTTCTGTTACAACTCTCCCTAACATACTGGTTGAAGCCAAATTCTGATCTCACTCCAACTTCACACCTGAATGGCTGCAGCTTCATTGAAAGATAGGGGATCTACTGGACACACGTTGGTATGGGTGAGCAGTTACACATACATAACGAGACCTATTGGCGTAATTAATGGCTCACAGATTCGAATGAACTTCAACGCTGGCCATCAACTTCTTTACCTTTTGAACATATGCCAATTAAATAATGCTTTGGATATTCTAGAGAGATGGTTTTGGATTTAATAGATTTCCATATAAAATGAGACTTCTATATTTGCTTGATCTAGATCACATTTTATAGTAAATACTTGGTATCCAGAGATTTTTTTAAAACTCAATTATTATTACTACAGTGGCATCAAAAGCTTGCTGAGTGCTCCACCAGGACCCCCAAAACCACAATGACAGGGAGGTAGAATTCCTGATAACTATGCCTATTTTACTCGTATAAAATCAACAAATGCAAAACCTGACACTAAAGGTGAGAAAGTCTTATCTGATGTCACCAAATTAATCTTTCACAGTAGGAACGTTGCTAAGGAATGTTGCACATAGCTGATGCCACAAGACAGACAGCAATAAATAGGAATGTTTTCCCACTTAGGCTTCCCCTTATTTATCGTGCATCAGTGTGCATGGTTATATGCCACATATTGAAATGGTTTTGCATGTGGTATACAGAATTAGAGGAATGATTCTTCCCTTCTGACAGAAATGTTTGTTGCTGACATTTGAGAAATGGAATGTTTAAACTTAAAATTGATTTATAAGGTCTTCTAAAGGAAAAGGATCTTCACTGTGTTCAATGAAGACACGCTGAGTGTTTAATCACCATGTGCCGTGGAACAGTTCTTGAGTGAGTCTGATACCAGCACACCACCCTTAGATTCAGGTCGAAGTGGTATGGTGGCTTCAGCCAGTGTTGTGTGGGGGCTGTGGAGAAAACCCCAGCTCCTCTGTTGTTCAGCTGGCCGCATATCCCCACCCTTTCCTGTGCTCACCCAGCCATCGCAGTGCTGCACTGCTGCGAGGCGCAGAGAAGGGCCGGGTGAGGGAAAGCTGATTTTCAGCTGGATCGGTTCTCCGATCCGGCTCCCTGCAGAACTGAGCAAATCGCACACACAGCCGCAAGGGCACAAGTAGCTTTGGGTGAACGAAGAAGGGGGAAGGGCCACCCCACCCACCCCCTTTCAACACAGCTCAGACTTCTGGAACAAAATAATCATGGAACTTCAGCCACAGTCAAGCCAGCAGAATACCTGCTGAGGCTTAGTTTGTGGGGGAACAGCAACAATAAAAGTTGAAAGGAAGCTATAGGGTTTGATGAGGTTTGTCTATGTTTGGCAAAGACCCTTTCCTTTCTTAGAGTTTCTTGGAAATGTCTTCAAAACATTCCAGCTTGGTTTTGCTCCTTAAATACCCTTCAGTGTTTTATTTAAACAGCAAAGAGCCAAATTCTTCCCTCAGATATGCATGCAAGAACTCCCACATTAATCAGAAGAACTCTCTGCACATATCCTAAGTGCAGGAGGTTTCTGTTTTGCTGTGTGCTTTGTTTCCTAAGGAGAAGTAAATTCTGAGCACAAGCTTCCTCCTATTCACACAGAGGAGAACGAAATTTTGCATGCTTCTAACATGTATTGGCGACCAGTTGCTCTCTCACCCTGCGGGGAGCACGAACATATTTCATAAGAAGCCCTGCTGGCTGCATAAAGACTGCACACAGAGCACAGGGTATACCGGGACAGTTAAAATGGGGAGTCCTACCCTCTGATTTATGAGATGAGATGAAGAGATAGGAAGAGCTGCATGAAAGAATGGGGTAAGACATTAATTCACGGAAGAAAAATTGGTACATCATATTTGATTTAAAATGCAGGGACTGAAACACTAATGTGGGTCTTTAACCTCCTTGATAAAACACTAGCAGACTTAAAAATAGGTTTTAAAAACTGAGCTGCTGTTTTGATTTGTAAAACAAGTTAAACCAAACTTGACAATAAGGCATGTGCTTTAGATTTCCCTGGTTTGAGGCACTGTTTACTCTGGCAGATATATCCTTAAGTGAAGCTTTTTTTCCCCCCTCAAAGCTGTTACATGGTAGACTGATGTTGGCTGACCCTGAAGCAAAAATTTGAAAACAGCACATTTATTTTCCTGCTAATGCTAAACACACATGCCATGCAGCATTTTTTGGTCTAGCTGGAAAATCTTCAAATCTGGACTATTTGTCCCTTTTACACTGACTTTAATGTTTTCAGGAATATAAAAATAACATAACGAACCGGGGGGTGGGGGGACGGGAGCATGTGTGTTTTACAGCAGGAGCACAGCCTGTAATTTGCAGGCTGCAGACTGGAATGGGCAGATGGGTAGAGCCCATGGGCCAGCTTGGTCCCGCACTGGTGACAAGGGGCTTTCCCGCGTGCCTCAGCTCCCGGCAAAGCTCCCCGAGTGCCGCTGGCCAACTGGGCGAAATGTTAGCAGACCTGTGAATTCACTTCTCCTCGCTTCCTTGTAATACAGGCGTACAAAAACCATTAACCCTTCCAGCGGTCAGCTACGTGGTGTGGCAGCGGGGGCCCAGGTGACTTACCAGCCCTTTCTTCAATCAGGAGCAAATGTTTAGCCTGTGGGAAACAGGCTAACACTCATCTCTGCTAGTACTTGAAAAACCTTGGTCAACCCTTGGTGAAACCGTTGGTGAGGAACCAACATGGCAGATCACTGCCTGCAATACTGATGATATTTAAGGACAGCTCTGGAGGACGATTACTTTTTTGGATGAAGGTATTGCTGTGCTAGGTTAGCCCCTAAGCTGTAGAGATTTTGTAGAGGCCATATGCAACTGCCTCGTTTTTAACAGCTTTTGTATAGGCATAAATAAAGCCAGCATACCTGTAGAGCCACAGTCAACTCAGAGACACTGATTTCTGCCTCACTGGAAACCAGTTTACAAGGCCCCCAAAGTCTTCTGGAGTTAGCCGAGGGTATCAGGGTGGGTTACCAGAAGGAGCAACACGAGCTTGTTGACTGAGGCAGCCGTTCTTACTCTTCTTGCTGATGGAGCAGTGGTTTAGGTAAAACACTGAGGGTCTGTTCCAGGCAATTCTTGAATGGATTTGGATGGATTGGACTTCAGCTAAATGGATTAAATTGTTAAACCGATTCAAGAATGTCCATGTTCAGATATGAAAGAGGTTGCTTAAATTGGTGCCAATCCTCACATCAGTAAAGAGGGAAAAAAGATTTAAGAAAGAAGGGCTTATAAGAGATCATTCCTCTTGATGAAATTTCTAAGTCTTTGCCAATGCTAACTAGAAGGAATGAAAAAACCCAATCCTCTGGAGAGCTTTTAGCAATTAGTTCCTGTTTGCAAAGAATCTGGGCTTGTGCTGTACCAGGGCGCTTGGCCCAACCATTTTTAATTTTTTTTTCGTAAGCTGGACTGCACCTCGTTAGAGATGCCCAGCTGTATTTTTCTCTCTCTTTCACAGCCATGCACATCACTTTTCATCCTGTCCTTTTCATCACCTACTGCTTCTATAGCAGTAAGGCAAGTGAAAATGTAGCACAAAGAAATAGCTTACACATCTGTCAGATTTCTCCTGCTGTTTAGCAGCTGGAAACACAGAGGTTAGAGCAGCACCTTGAGACAAAACGCTGTGGCCATCAACCTTGCAGATACTCTGCAGCCATCAGTGGTGTATGGACAGCAGCTCAAGCAGATCTGTTACGTGGTACCCAGTGACCATGGATCTGGTACACACAATCTGTTACTGTCTTGTAGAGGGCCCAGCTGGCCTTGTCTCCCTCCAGACTCGTGTTTAAGCTAGCTCTAGCCTAGCAATTATATGTCTGCCTTATTGCAAGCAGCAAAGATAAAGGGAGTAACACACTACCAGCTATAGAGTTTTGATGAAGTCAGTGCTACCATTTTAGAGAGAGAGCTGCTAGTCCTTATCTATGTAGACATATTTCCAGGAGGTTGTGGGTGAAACCTGGAAGAGCCCCATAGGTTGTGTGGCTCTGAATAATATACACACTAAAATCTATGGGGCCAGTTGCATTAATGATGTATGAGGACTGTAGCTGAGGGGTGTCCACGCATTACTGTTAAAACCACAGGTATCTCATGGTCTCCTATGGGGCTGGCTAACAGAGATGTTGACAGGGTAGGTGTGCGTTCCTGGTCCCTCTTGGAAGAGCTAGCAGAAGGGCTGCAGTCCTCTCGGTCAAGCGTTTTGTAGGAGTTAACAGTTGCAGAAATTTCTGAGGCCAGAACACTTGGAAGGAGTGGGACCAGTGTGGCCCAACATTTTGCCAGCCTGCGTAGGAAAAAACCCCGTGGCAAAAGACGTTTGCAGTTTGCTACTTTTTGCAATGATAAAATGAGGTCATAGTCAATATACATTATAGATTAGAAATAAAATCCTGCCTTTTTTTTATTTTTCCTTTTTTTTTTTTTTAAATAGCAAAATTCCCACTGTTGAGCCAGAATTTCAAGGGCTTGCTCTCAAAGGCAACAACTAAACCAGTATGTGCTGGTGTCCTTGAATGCAAAGATGTGGCCTCTGAAAACAAGATGTCCATAACAGTACCCTTCTGTTCTGTAGCTTAGCAACTCGGGATGTAAATGGATACTCTTCAAAAGAAGATTTCCCATTTTAATTGGCAGGAACAGAGATCCTTGTTAGATTTTGTGTTTGAAGCTCTCCAGTGTAGATGCAATTGTACTAAAGTGCATTTGTTAAGGCTCAGTAAGAATTCAATGTCTCTATTTTTACTGCTGTCACATATTATATTTCTGCTGTCACATGCATATATACACGTATACGCCCTCATGTGTGTATGTGTGTGTGCATATAACAGATACGTTGCCACAGAAAAATCCTTTTATATTTTGTTGTATTATGAGAAGCATTTCCACACTGTATTTAAGTCCTGTCCAAATAAAACAGCTTGCTTGATTTTAGTATCAATCTTACTTTGTTTTTCATTCACTACATTTACAAATCAAATGTGCCATACTAAAGATTTTTCACATCCATATAATCAAAATGGAGCCACCGTTTCATTTGCTGCCAACATGAAATGAGCTATTTATTTGCCTGTATTTACTGCCTAGCTGACTGATCTCTACACAGCAAAAACAACAATCCTACTGGCTTGTGCTCTTAACAACTCTCCCAGTGACGCCAAATCAGAAGACAAATTTAAATCTCTTTGCTGCTTTATCACCATCTAGTTATTATGTACAGTCACGATGCCTGGAAACAACCACCAAAATAAAATTTCCCATTTGATCCTGTCTTTTTAAACAGTTTTCTCATGTCACTTTTTTTTTTTTTAAGGCAGGTTCCCTTGGCTATGGAGAGCTCCACCACCCTGAGCCGATACTCTCAGGGAGGTGGGGTGGGAGATGCTTGTTTCTGTTCTCCTCACTGATGGGCAGGATCTGAGCTCAAGAGGCCCACAGTGAGTGCTCTGGAGACAAGGGCTTCCACCTTTCCCCCTTGGGACTCCGTTTCTGAGGGCTTCCAACCTCATCTGTAAACTCTTCATCTCTATTTTGCCGTTAAGCAAATAAATATCATGCTTACATATGACAAAATGTTGCCCTTTATTTCAGTTGCCTTTTTTCTGTTCAGAAGTGCTAAAATGGAATGGAAATATTTTGGGGTTTTTGGTCTAGCAAAAATGAATTTCATTTGGAGCAAAATATGTCCTTTCTCACTTTCCTCCCCTTTTTGGCAGTGTTTTATTTAGGACTTTGGACAAACAAAAAATTCAGTTATTCACTCAGCTCTGTTGAATACCAGGATACCTCTTCTACCAAGAAGCACAGCTTTCTGTCAGTCCTTTGGCTGGTTCTGTACGGTAAGTGTCACTGTATTACCGGTGTTTCATGTTTAGTGCTGGTGGTACATATTTTATTCCAAAGGATTTTTCCTTTCCAAAGTAAATGACCATTTTTTAGTTATACTAAAAATCAGTGCATCACCAGAGAGCTCAAGCTGGCCCTGAGGTGGAGTCTGGCAGCCCCCTAAGGATCAATCCTGCACAGCAGCATAGGAGGAAACAAAGGTCGGAGAGGCTGCAGGGGGAACCAGACTAGAAAGAAGCACTTGGGGTCAGACCTTCAGTTTCATGTATTGTCCTACCTTGTACAGACTTGTAACCATGGGGGGATGGTGGATCCAGGAGGTGACTTAATTAAGGTTTTGATTCCACTGTATGCACTGCCCCTTGTGTTGAAAAATTGAATCAGAACATCACCTCCGTTATTCACGATCACAGCAGTTGCGGCAAGCCCTGCACGTCAGGCACTCTCTGCACTGGATGCCACTTGGCAGAGGGACTTTGGCTGCTGCTCACCAGGGCAGACGCCTTTCCACAGCTTGGCAATTTCTGTGTTAGGCTTGGCATGGGCTCCTCCCGGGCTCCTGGCAGTCCTGAGCACTCACTGGCCTTCAGCAGCTCCAACTGGGAGACTGGCTTCTTCCTTCCCAAGGGGGATGAATGGGGAGTGTGCTTGCATGTGTGCGTGTGCACGTGTGCGTGCATATGTGTGTGTCTGACGACCTAGTGCCAACTTTGACCCTACCTGACTGGGACTGTGTTTGACAGTGATGGTCGCCCTCAGGCACTCCAGTGTTTCAGGCAGAGTTGGGAGGATTTTAGTCACATCTTTCCTGCTGTTATTAACAGTGCAACAATCTAAACCATCCACTCTCATGCTCCCTGTCTACATAAAGAGGAGTGTTTGCTGAGGAGTTTATCTGCAGGGACCTGGGCCATTCCTTTTCCTCCTCCCGCCAGAGAGTGTTTCACTTATTTATTGTGTTCTTTATAGCATGTTCCTGGCTTCTACCTTTCTTTTGTTAAAACTGTGTGCTGAAACCTTGCACATCATATATCTTAGCAAGTCATAATCACATCTGGTTTAGTGTCATGGCTGGGATCAGCTATTCTTACTGGCTTTAGAAGCTAAACCTTGATCAGCGACTAAGACACTGTGAAGTAGAGCCCAGAATGAACAGCACTTTTTTAGCACCCGCTAACTTCAAGGTACCTCCATGACATAAGTGCAGTAGGGGCTGGGCCACAGCAGCGTCTTGGCTGCTTTACACTGCAATGGCCGAACAAGAGTCATACCTCTGAAGTGTAAAGTAGGGGACATTTAAGGACACAACTTTATGAGGACTGATTCCACCTTTTCAAAGGCAGAAAAAGCCTTGGAAGTAAGAAGTACAGCTAGAATTAAGGAACCATATTCTAGTTCTTTAGGAGAGTAGTGGATTCATCCAATGGTATGAGAATGCGCATGTTCCTTGTAAAGTAGAACAATGTTGATGATATTCACTTGTTTATTTATAAGAATAACTTTTAAATCAATGTGTATTTATAAAACATTACTTTTGACTGTTAAAGTGTATTTTGCTGGAATGGATAAGAGAAAATTAAGAATTGCGCAAAATTACTGAGCACTCCATTTGTTGGGGAAAGACCCTGAGCCACAATCTTGATTCATATCCAAACTTCCCAAGAAGGTGTTGTTTCCTGGCTTTGATTCAGTCAAGGGAACAGCTTCTAACTTCAGACCTTAGTTTGCCTAATAATCAAGGAAAGGGGAAGTAGGTCAGCTCTCGTGTCCGGTCTCGTTTCTAGTATTGATCAGCAGATGACGTGTTAACGAGGTGGGAAGTTTGCATGCAGCTTCTCTGGCAGTGAAGCTAAGTTTGGAGATTATCATTTGGAAACTATGATCAGAGGTTGTGACAGACCTCACCAGACAGCTACCCTTGATCTGCTAATACTACTTATATGGAGCCATGCTGAAGTTGAGATTATTTCTGTGAGCTGGGTTAAAACACTGCAAAACAATGAAGAAAAGCAAGGGAGGGAGTTCCTTGTAATTTTTGTTGTCCCAACGTTTTCCATGCTGGTCAGTTCACCTTTTCTCTGTTGCACGAGAAGAGTTCACAGAGCATCAGTTGCCATTTTCCGCTGCAGCAATTCAGCTGCCTTGGGTCATAAGCCTGCTCTACAGCTTCAGCCGCAGCAGGTTAAGATCATGTCAGAAGTCCGGTTTTGTTCTGGAGAAATCCTTGGTCTGCTGCATGCAAAAAAAAAAAAACCCCAAACACCCTCCATCTCAGAGGAAAATTCATTGTATTCTGCTAGGCTAGATTAACATAGCAATATTTCTCTTGCATTTATCTAAAGTTTGTGTTAGACTCTTCCGAAAAAAAAGCAGTTTAATACTTCCCTGCAGGGAACGTCTATGCTAGAGATTTCCTTTGTCTATTCCACTGGTTGCATCAGATAAAAATTAAGTGAAACATGACATACTGACAGTGAGATCAGCAGACAGAAATTTGGCTGGGCCTTCACTTACACTTGAATTTCTGCTGGTAGCTGGGAAAGGTTAGTAAAAATAAAAATAAAGGTATATGAAATGAAATGGTATAAAATTAAACAAATCAACAAATAAAAACCTCAGAGAGTTAAAGCTTCTCAGTTCTGCTTTCATCAGGAAAACAGAGCAGCCGAGTGTCTTATTTTTATCAGTATGTTACTATGGTACTGGTTACTGTGACACCAATCTTAAACATATTTATGACGGAAAATAACAGAGTTCAGTGGACTTGTGTGCATGTGCCACATTCCTGGCAAACACACGGTTTTGCAGCATTGGCTGCAGTCTTGGGCTACATTTTCAAAAGCAGCTCTGAAAGCCCGAGGTGACCCACCACCCTCTGCCTATTGAACCCTCCTGAACCCTCCCTGTCTCCTCTGCTTCGGCCACGATCCTGAGGCTGCTCTAGAAGTCACAGAGAGAGAAGAAACGCATTAATGCTGATCCTGTACGAGTACGTTACACCATGGATGCCTGTAGCAGCACGGTGTCTCAGCTCTCTAGCACCGTGCCCTAGCCGAAGCCCATCAGGTGTTTCCCCTGCAAACCACCCCGTTTGGATGTGGCTGTGCCACTGAGAGCTGAAGGTCCCCCCGGAATGCATTTGAAAGGCGTGCGGTTACGTTTTGCCTGACACCGTGACAAATCCCAGCTGCACAGCCGGCTGTAGGATTGAAGGAAGAGGTTTTCCTGGTCTCTGGTGTTGCAAGGCTACTGAGGAGGGCTACAGTAACATAATTCTGCTTTGCTCCATATTTTCCCCATATTTAAGAAAAACCCAAACCTATGAAAATGCGCCCTTCCCACATGCATAAGGACTTGTGAAATCCTACTGCGCTCAGGATAATTGTTCTCAACTTGTATTTAATTTTAAAACTCTTTCAGACCGAAGAGGGGCTTGTCAGCCGTTCCCAGTGACAGTCGTTTGCTGCAGTAGTTTGCCTAAGAAAAGACATATTTCTACTCACAAACCTCGCCTTGCCTGTGTGTCTGTACCCAACCAAGCACACTTAGGGCTGAGAACAAGCAGACAGTGACATAGCTGAGACATTCCTTTTGAAAGTTTGTATGAAATGCAGTGTGTTTCACTGAGGTGAGCTACCACAAGTACTTACAAGGGGTTTTACAAGCCGTATGCCTTGAAAGGCCCGTGCTTTGCAGGTAAATGTCACAGCAGCGGGGACATGGCTGGCAGGGCACGGGTCAGCTTGTTACTTGCATGCTTCACCAGCTCTGCTCAGGCCCTCCAGACCACTGAGCAGCTCTGGCTGCCTGCAGGCGCACAGGGCTGAGCCCTGCTGCTGCACAGCACCCATTGCCCGCCCAGGCCCTCCTCAGGATGCTCTGGAGCACCTTGATGGGGAGAGGCTGCGGCCAAAGGAACCCAATGTAGAAACAAGAGGGGATTTTCGAGGGAGGTGCAAATCAACCTCTGAAACAAGCTGTTAAGGGGAAGAAGAATTTGCTATCTTGCAAACTTTGGATTAAGCCTGGATTTCTTGCTGGGAGATATATAATAGTCATACTCAGGTTACTGAGTTCAAGTCAGATGGAGGCAGTAAAATTTTCAGTCAAGATGTCGAGCAGATACATAATGACCCCTTTTAGTCTTAAACTCAAGAGATCTATGGGGAAACATCAGAGTGCTTGGATTGAAACTGCAAAAACTTCTCTGCGTGTGGGAAGAGGTGAGACCCACGAAGGAGAGAGAGAGGCCCTGATCCTACAGCCCGGTTTGTGAGCACGGATGTCCATCTCCGGAGCGGATGTCCATCTCTAGAGCAGACGTCCATCTCTGGAGTGGACTTACTACCTCTGCTTAGCTCAGGGAATCGCTGAAAGAAATAGAGGATCGGGGTTGTTGGATAGTGTGTTTTACTATACGGAATCATCTTTTCATGAGGTCTTTGAAAAATTGGCAATACGCTCCCGTACGTAAGACTCTGTAAGTCTTATAATCTGGCTGGCCTCTCCCAAGCTATTTTTTTTTTCTCTCAACACTTTTGTCACTAACTCATGGTTCTAAGATGTGGTAGGGAATTGGATGAACTACCATTGGGGAGGTTTAAAGTAATTATATATAAAGCAAAGCTCTTGGGAAGTCACTTTGGGCCAGAGCCAACTCTTTGTTCACCTGCGCAGACATGAGGGCGCTGGGACGTACACAGCTCACCACCACCGCTGATTTCTCTCAATCCCGGGCTGCTTCAGAGGTCCCGTCATAGCTGAAAAAGCCAGGAGGTCTCGCTGGGCTTTGAAATGACTCATCACTGCCTGGAATCTCTGACCTTCTGTGAGACCCCCTTTCCCGTGCCTGACTCCCTTCGGTGATGACACACACCCTGCCAGCCAGCCAGGCTGCAGGAGGTGGCCAGGCACACTGCGGCACGCGTGAGCATGGCATGTCGACACGTCTAGGGATGCTGCGTGTCATGCTTCAGTTGTATTGCATCACGAGAGAGGCTAAGTTTTGTTTTAGAAAACAACAACTCTAAATACTGCCAAGGAGTTGATGATCTTCCAGGCCTGCCCATGGGTGTCTGGATGGAAAGCTGCTCGTTGGCTGCTGTATGGGAGGGGAGGAAACCTGCCCTACAATAAAAACGTTTGTTCAAGCAGTGCTTTTACTGGTAGATTACATCTCAGCGGAGCCATGAGGACTGATTGTGGCTGCATGAAGGCCTCTCTTGTAGCAATATATCTATTCTGAGCATACACAAGTCTCATTAGCATTAATAAATTGGCACTGAGGGGATTTTATAACATCTCTATGGCTGGCTGTCTCAGTTCCCAACAGCCTGCTCAGCTTCAGACAGGGCTCGGCGTGTAGTTTTTAAAGGGGCAGACCAGGGAAACAAATCAAGATGAGGCAGAGGAGGAGCAGGGCTTAGTGTAGGCGTGACAGGGAAAGGCAGGGTCTCTTTTTGCTGTCTTTGCCCCATTGTCCACTTGTTACATAAACATATGACTCTTGCAGAGTCCCCAAATACTATTATCCTGTCTCTCTCCAGCTATGAGTGTGCGGGTTGGGAAGGGGAAGGATGTGCTGGTGCTCCCATTGCCCTGCTTGTATCTCCCCACTTTCTTCCCAATTAGCCTAGAGCTATTCCCTGCCCATAGCACATCTCTGGCTGTAAGACTATGTAACTCTCTGCTCCTGCTCCCCATCTCCATTGCATGCAACTCCCTTCACCCCCTGAGCTCGCTCTGGTTCCCCCCCTCAAAGGCTCACACACTCTTT
>NW_010414618.1:31376-33802 GCF_000710305.1 Buceros rhinoceros silvestris
CCTACTCCCCTGGAGTTTCTTTTCTTTTTCCAGCAGAAGCAGAGAACTACACATTTCACCTCTCCACAGTGTGACTGTGATCCTTTCACATTTTCCTTTGTTCTTTTTCTTCATCACGCAAACACCCCTTGACCTTCCCCCTAAATGCCCAAAATCTGAAATCCCTGCAACTCACTCTTCTCATTTCACAGCAGGGTTAAGCCCTCCCAAACTTTAGTTTAGGGACTTGAGAAACCTGTCTGTGTCTATGCAATAACAAGGCAGCCTTGTGCTTGAAGACAAATTAAAGTTGAACTGCATCTCTCTGCCAGTCATTCCTTAACGCAGAGCGAGCTGTGAAAATGAGATGGGTGGTGCATCCTTCTCCAGGTTAGAAGAGACGAGATGCGTTTGTTGCATCCATATGAGCACTTCTGACCCTCATTGTTTGGAGTTGCATCTGACTCCAAATATAATATTCATTCTGGGTGGGATAAGGTAAAAAAATCCTGCAATTTCTCAAGTTTTCTCTAGCTAATGATATTATAATACCTTCTACTGCTGCTAGGGGTAGAGTCATTTTCAGACTTAACCAGCTGCAGGACAGTATTATGGCAAGTTGCTGTTGTCGTCCCTCACAGCAACATTCAAGAACTTTGGCAATAGCCAGTCCAGTTTGAGGCTCTGCCCAAAGACTAGCAAGAGGCAGAATAAAGCAGTAAAGAATAAACCTTACCAAGATTTCCATTTGGTGTGGAAACCCACTTAGTCTAACAAGCAGGAAATGTCGAGCAGTGTTTTTAGGAACTAAATGCATTTATCCACTCAGTTTGCATGGAAAGGAACTTCTCGGGTCATTAACACCAAACCAGCTCCGTTCTCACAGAAAGAATGGAGATAGAGCAGATGGGCAACCCTTTCACAAGAGAATGTCATGATGAAGGCAAATGGAATCTTGGCTTCTAGGGGCTGGATTTGACTCCAGGTCCTCCCTATGCCAGCAGAGCAGTCCAGCCCTTGGCCATGACACATGTGCTGGTGGGTGTATCTCCTCACAGTTTGTATAAGCCTCTATAAAAGCCAGCTGGGCTGCAGAGAACATGAAGATGATGCTGGGCTCTGGGAATGAAGAGCAGAGCATGTGTCTGCAAGTAGCAGTGCAGGCATCAAAGAGCCTGATCCAGTTTGAGCCTCCTCCTTGCAGCGTGAGGAGACAGCTGAACGTGACTTAGAGGCACTCCAGCATGAATTTAGTTACTTCAATATTTCACGGAGATTATAATATTCTTTAGCGTAAGATAGTTTAGAAGGATTCAGAAACAGAAACAAGATTTCTGGAGTCTATGGGTACATCCAGTTCAAATAGAAAATCTCAATGAAAGAGCTTTGGAAGGTTTATAAATGCTCTGAAGTTTCATCTGTGCAGTCAAACTCCAGGACCTGGAGGAAATTTCTCCATTTGGTGGGCCATCCCACAGATGCCCGCCCAAGCTGGTACTGGTCAGTACCACAGGAGAGACCATGTTTCCTGATCTCACCCAGTCTGGCTGAATTGCTTTGTAGCGATTTGAAAAACACCAACAAGGGAATACATTTTCTGCCAATTCTTTTCCTCTGTCCAAAGTAGAAACCAACTAGGAAAATATGTTTAACATCAGACATACTTTTTCCTTGCATATGGAGAAATCCAGAAGATGAGTGTTTCATTATAAAAATATTTCATACTTAAGAGATACTGACGGTATGTCCTTGGTTGGGTAGCAGTGTAAACAGTCGCATACAGGTGAAAGGATTTAAGATGTGTTAAAAGGGAGTTCATTTTAGCTGCACTGTAACTACAATAACATACCTATTGTTTTTCTTAGCCGTGCCAATCTTGTGTGAACTCTCTCCCTTGCTGTTACTCTTCCACTTTGCGTGGGTAGGGAATCAAACGCAATGGAGATGGCTGAGACCATTAAAGTTTCAGATTTTATTGAACTTTGAGGGGTTTTGGAGCTAGTGGCTTGCAGAGGTACCACTTCATCTGTAGCTCAGTGATTAGCAATTGAAGGATGGACCGTGTGAATGAAGAAGAACTACATTTGGCCCCAGTTTTGTCTGTAGTAACGCCGGGATAATTTGCAGCTTGAACCGTGTTTGTTTGACTTGCGTGTAGAGAACACGGTGCTTTTTGAAAGAACCGCAGCTTTGCTGACTCCGGTGTTTGAAAATTACCTTTTCAGTTACTCAAACAGGAAAGGATAAACACTGGAAACGTTATTAATAAAACATTAAAACCCCCCCAAACCCCAGCTCCTAATTCAGCAGAGGTCAGACAATAAAGTTTACAATCACGCAGTCCGCGCTGCTCGGCGCTCGGAGCCAGCACACGAGTGACTGGCCAGATTAGTTAATCTTCCTCAGCTTCGTCTTGGGCCCTATAACTACTGTGGCAGGGCATTAAC
>NW_010414618.1:33902-35103 GCF_000710305.1 Buceros rhinoceros silvestris
CTTATAATTTCGGGGGCAGGTCATTAACCAGCTGGTGAAGCCCCAGCACATCGTACATTTATTCCCAAACCTTAGCAGCCGTTGTTGAGTCCAGGAGCCTTAAAGAGGTATTTCTGATGTTAGCTGACAGAATGATAATTTATGCTCGCTGTAATTCAAAGGGATTCCAAGGCAACTGTAAACTAATGAAACCTGAATAGCTTTCCTGGAGAAGGTTCCTTATTTAATCAGTTGAACAAAAATGGAAATATGTAAAATGGACAGTCGTCCTTCTTTTAAAAAATAGGGCCTTTTTGTGAAAAGGGAGATAAATGAGATCATGTTGTGTTAGAGGAAAGAGGTGTAGAAAAATGTTTGATTGATGCAAACTGGAGAAGGTTCCTTATTTAATCAGTTGAACAAAAATGGAAATATGTAAAATGGACAGTCGTCCTTCCTTTTAAAAAATAGGGCCTTTTTGTGAAAAGGGAGATAAATGAGATCATGTTGTGTTAGAGGAAAGAGGTGTAGAAAAATGTTTGATTGATGCAAAGTGTTTATTCTCCCCATGTTTCTTGATTTTTTTTAACTTTGCCGTTCATCACTGCCAAAAGTAAAAAGCAAAGAACGTAATGTCTAGTACACTGGGTAGCCTAGAGGAGGTATTGCTTTCAGCCAGGATTTTCTTTTTCTTTCCTTTTTCTTTTTCTCTCTTTTTTTTTTTTAATCTCAAATGAAAGGCTCTCTTTAATCAGATAATTGACCGCCTGGTAATTTTAGCCTTTTGTGACACACCAGTTGGCAGGTAGAGTGGTACATAACCATGAGCCTTTTCCTACAGCCTTCCCTCCCTCTGGGACGCTCACAGACGTGTCTCTGTCTTATCAGTCCCAGGAGGCTGTTCCCAAACATTTTGCAATGAAAACGCAAAGGAGGGGCCTTTTCCCTCCTGCAAAGGAGGGCCAGCTGTCAGAGGTAATGACTGCTGGGGACACACAGATGGCACTAAGAGGTGCTCCCGCAGCCCACCACCCACCTGAAGACAGGGGGTGTCCATTGCACAGCTGTTCCCACAGGGGCCGCGCTCTGCCCCCGTCCCGGGGCTCAGGGTCCTTGCCAGGCTAGGGGTGGCTTGGTGGACACGGACGTCCCCAGAGCGTGCCACGCTGGCAAAGAAGGCAAGGCCCTGAGAAACCATCCTTTGCAGGTACCACCCGCTCTT
>NW_010414618.1:35221-39081 GCF_000710305.1 Buceros rhinoceros silvestris
CTTCCCCCTCCTCTGCCCATCGCTTTCAGTGATGGCCGGGAGTGACACGTAACTTGCTGCATGAGTGACAGCCCTTCAAGCTCCTCAGCAAACCTCGAGCCTTATTTTGAAAGGCCCCTGGAAGAAAAAGGATTGTGTGCTCACTGAATGCAAGGCTGCTGAACTGCTGCCAACCCCAGGCTGCTCCATTCAAAGGGCTGAGTGAATAAATGAGAATAACATCCTTGGGGACCTTGGGGATCAGTTTACTCTGAAAATCCTCAGCCTTACAAAGGGTCAGAGTCACAAGGTAAATGAAAATGGCTGGGAGGGGACTTTGATGGCCGAAACACTGTAACTGTAGAGGACTTGAAAGAAAACTGTATTTTTAAAAAAGTGAGGGAAGAGAGGGAGCAAACGGGGGAAGAAAGTGGCGGGGAGGGGGACTTCAGCCTGCAGCCTCACCAGAAGGGAGAGAGGGGAGTGGGAAAAGAGAAAGAAACCTCTCCACTCTCTTAATCCACAGCGATCTTTAAAACACTGGTATTTAGGGTATGGTCAGTGGCAAGGGGGAGCCTCTCCCCTGCCTGCTGCCTCAGCGCGACCAAGGGGTTTCCTCTGGGTAACCGACCGGTAGCTCTCAGGGTACAGAGCGCTGAGACAATGGCACCAGTGCCCTGAGAAGCTGAAAATCACAGCGCCCAAGTATTAAGATAGTTTGGGCATTTCTGTTAAAAAGTAAGTTAATGAAGAGGCATCTAAGAAGGGCATTTTGGAAACAGCCTTGCCCTGGTTTGGAAGGCAGAAGAGCCGAATGTGTGCGCTCACCTCGGGTCTTGCCTTGGGTCTGTTTAAGATTTGCTGTGTAAATGTCAGTAAGTCGTATAAGGCCAGATCGAATTAACGTCTTGAGACCAGCGGGAATTAGACACCTAAACACTTCAGTCTCAAAATCTCTGGCTCTTGTTGGTCTCATCTCTTTACCTTTAGTTCTCTGAGCAGCTCCATTAATACTGACAGTAGTAAAGTTAAACACATTCCTAAACATTTGCAGGATCAGGATGTAAGTGACTTAGAGCAGCCGCAGTTTCTTATTAAGTGTTTGTATAATGCCTGGCATCTGGGCCCCATCTCTGCTGGAGTTATTGTAATTCAAGCCCTAGTAATTACAAAAATAGGTTAAAAACTGAATTCTAACAGTTTTCTGTCAGATTCTCTTCTGCTGGTTACATATTTTTTCAAGTCCTTTAATTCAAGATGCCCAGCAGACAAGTGCAGAGTTTTGGATGGAGAGCGCTGCTTTCTCAGTGATGTACCTTACTTAAGGGAGAAGCTGTATATGCAGCTGAAGTCATCTTTGCTCTCTCATGATAAAGGTGATATCTGTAGGTGACTGAGAGAGAGGCAAAACCTATATTTGCAAATAATGATGCTCTGTAAGGAGGATGGGAAAAAGCACATCCTACTGAAAACTCAGAGAAATTCAAGCTTGCTGCATTTAGGCATTCAGATCAAGATCCACACTCCACGATAAAGAGCCTTGCCTTTAACTTCTACTGGGCTTCATATGGTCACAGAGACTCCATGCCTTATAACTGAGTTAAACTCTGTTATTTTTGACACAATTTGGGGGCTGGGAATGTGAGTACCCCATTCTGATGCACAAAATAGCAGTGGACAGAGTACGTGCAGGCTCCTAGTCGTGTTTCCTACACACCAGCTGCAATATTGTTCTTCTGAACAAGTCTCTTCTGCTTTGGGAAGGTGGGGAAGGACCTATCAGCCCCAGAAAGCATCATAGGCTGTTGTCCATCTGTGCTGATGTTTTTTAGCACAAAACCAAGAGGATTTAGCTCCCCGGTAGTATAGGCCGGTGAGTAGCTAGACCCTTCATCTGAAAGAAGAGATAAAACCTGTTTCAAAGAGTTTGGGTTTGTGTAATGTGGGTTGCTGATAGAGTTGATGGGACTGCAATGGAAGTAAAATGGCATTCACAGGGGCAAACGCTAACAGGAGATTTTTGCAAACGAGAAACCTTTGAGGCTTTTCTAAAGCTTTTTCTTTTTTCCCCCATCAGGTTCAGAAAATACCATTTATGCCTTGTACTAAGCAGAGTAGAGACATCAATGGCTTATGAACCAGTTCCAGAACCAACCACTAGAAGCTTCAGGGGGACTCATTTCACCTCTCTGAACCTCATCTTCATAGTGCAAAACCAGAAGCAATGATTTAATCGTACATACTGTGCAAAAAAGGTACAAGCAAACCATAGAAAACTTGTTTTGGCAGAAAAATTAAGAAGGAAGAAATGACTTTGTTACAGAGCATGTCAGTGAAGAAGGTGTTTGGTAGTTTATTTTTAAACAGAAGCAGGTAATTCACAAAACTCAAGACAGGTTTTCTAAGAGGTGTGGGTCCCTAACCCAGGGTTTGGCTCCCTCAGGGATTCTCTGCGGTTTAATTAGGAGCGAGGTCATGCTTACGGCATACCCAGGGTGTGGGCATTAGTGGGATTTCCTTTTAGCCCGCCACCTGTTTTCCCACGCCAGTGGGAGCTTTGCTGTCTTTGAGCTCTCTATCACCTCTGTCAAAGGCTGAAACAGGCCAAAGGGTCCAGAAGCTGCTGGAGCATCTCAGGCTGGCATGAGACACCATTTCCTCAGGGAATCAGGCTGAGGAAGCAGTTTGGTTCAGAGTACACTCACGGATATAACATGCCATAATTCGCTGTAGCCGTGAGCATTGTTGTACAAACGAACACACATGCACACACATTTCCCAACGCCTGGTGAAAACAGTAAGTAGAACCAATTATGTATATGTAATTGCGTTTATTTTTCACAAATGTGTTTTTAAAAAGGATTCTCTTAAACCAAACACTTGAGAAAGGGCCCAAAGAGCAATTTATCTCGATTATGTGTGTAGAGCATTATATGATAGATAGTTTTTTCTAGGAGAAAAAGCTGAAATGGCACATGGAGTTCATTTGAATTGAGCTAATGGTTTCAATCACGTTTCTAATAGTGTAGGATAGCAACAAGGGCTGGGAATAAATCTGTGTGATACCTACTGAAACGTGTGCTTTTGTTTTCCCTCTCCACTATGGAAAAACTGTTGCTGAAATGCTTTATTTTTGCAATGTGAATAAGGAGAAACATGAATGAAGAAAAAGATGAATGAGCAGAATGAGTAAACATGATTAGTCTATAGAGAATGTTGCTATAGATGGATAGACAGAGACAAAGAGGTGTCTATCTGCTGGAGGGTGGACAGCTCACCATTCTCTGCAATGCAGTTGTGTGTAAGGACAGTGTTAGGGCAATACAGGTCATTTTTTTTTATAACAACATGCTGACTTAGCCTCAAGCGGACGAAAAGCAGAGTGGCCCAGCTTAACTGATTAATGGAGTTGGTGCCAGCGTTTGCCTTAGAGGACTCCTTATTTCCCCAATTCCTACAATCATTTAAAAAGAGTATTTAAAACACTTTTTTATTATTATTACTTTTTAAAAGAGAAACAGTTTTCGATACTCCATTGGCCTGTGATGCTGCAAGGCTTTAGTTAACGAGGGGTCAGGCAGCAGCTACCCCCCAGCCCCCTTCGCTCCGCCTGCCCTTTGCAGATGCGCCTCCCTTTATGTCGCTGTCCCAGCGGTCCCCAGCAGCACAACTTCACAGCCCCTTCCAAACCCTGTGCTCGGGAGCCAGAGCAGCGCCTTCACCCAGCGCTGTGCAGTTCAGCTCAGCCTTCAGAGGGCAGCCCAGGGCCGCAGACGGCCCCCCTTCCAAACCCTGTGCTCGGGAGCCAGAGCAGCGCCTTCACCCAGCGCTGTGCAGTTCAGCTCAGCCTTCAGAGGGCAGCCCAGGGCCGCAGACGGCCC
>NW_010414619.1:0-8420 GCF_000710305.1 Buceros rhinoceros silvestris
TATATATATATAAAAATAACACATTTTGAAGCCATTTTTTAAATCTAGTCCTACTGGCAGCTGGTTCTGTTCTAAAGCACCACAGAAAGAGGATACTAAAGATCCTTGAAGGAAATAATGTCCTGGATAGTGATGGAAAGGAATACCATCTGTAACTCTGAATCTCTATTTTGTTCTCATTAGATCTTCATTATATCAGCTGTCATTGTTGTGCAGAGACCTGAATCTACTCTCTCTATATTCACCTGCAAGCTATTTCCTTTAATTGCTTGTGCACACAGAAAATCAAACGTATTCTAACAACAGTGATTCATTGGCTCAGCTGTTAAATACAATTTGTGCATCTCTCTACACAGTTTATTTATGTATTTCCTATCCCTGCACCATCTGAATGCTTCCAAAGCTTTACTGAAGTTTTCCTCCCAGATATTTCCCTAGCTCCAAAAGGCAGATGTGGAAGAATAGCCAAAACTTAATCCCTGAGCATTCTCTCGAAATGTTTTACTTACACTGAAAACACGAGATTACAGACCAAAATCCTAGGGATATGAAAAACCAGCATGGACTAGCATCTGTCAAACCGAGAGATGAGCTCTTGGCAGGCAAATGTCTCATGGGGGAGCTCCGAAGTCAAGTAAATGAACCAGGAAGTTTTCTGAATTGGACTTAGCCTAACTTAGCCACTTAAGTGACTGGCCTTTTCTAACAAGATCAAACTAGTTGCTTCATTAGAGGAGTAAAAAGAATGTGATGAATCTCTAATTGTGCTGCTGGGGAAGAAAAATCACATTAAAAATCCAAAGCAAATGGTGTTACATCAGTCACTGCTGAATATGTGTTGATTTCCTGACATGCAGGAGAGCAAAACGTAGACTTTCTGCTAGGACCAGGCAGTGACTTGAGTGAACTGGATATACCTGAAACAAAAGCGGTGTGTTCATTACCTCCGTTCACCTCAGCCAGCCGAGGGTGTCGGTGAGGAAGTCATCCTAATTACCATTTTGCCACACACACATATGTAGTTACACACATCCCCACTTGCTCTCATCACTAATCAGTACTACCCTCTTCCTCTTTTGCTTTCCCCTGTTCAGTGGGTTGTGTTCATCCTCCCTTCTTCTTAAGAGGATAACTTGTACATGCACCCCCTGTCTGATACATGATGTTGTTTCTACAACAGCTGTTGTATGCCAGAAAAGAGCCATATTTACCTTTCCACGATTAAAAGCAAGACAAGACTATGCGCATCTACAAGAGACTTTATTTTTCAAAGCATGGCAATAATACCTTGTCCTTATGTAGGACTATTTGTCACCTGAATGTGAAGAGCCTCCTGTTCTTCTGTGTCTTCAAAGATCAAATGTGACCTTATATGGGAGACAGATTCCGTGTTTGTCATATTCCCTGTTCTTCTCATCCTGCTTTTAGGTTGCCTTGGCCACCAACTGCAGTAATGCAGCATTGCATTTCCATGTTAAATACATGAGAGGCAGTGTCACAGACACAGAATTCAACATCCAGTCACCAGTTTTTCCCCTTCTCCCCACAAAATCACAAGCTCGGCTAAATATCATGAGACTTAAAATGAGCAGTAAACTTACAGGAGCAGAGGGGTTGGTTCTTCTTGTTTGACATCTCATATCTGAAATTTTTACATCTTTGGGGTTTGGGCTGCTTGGGAACAATCCTCTAAAACAGAAGTTTCATGGCATGTTGTGTGAGCAGAGGAACCAGTGAAGCATTGCGTACCCAGGTCCTGATATGTGCTGAGAGGGCTGGGCTCCCCTTACAGACTCCACTTTAGGAGAGGCAGTCATTGAATCTCTTTTCTC
Source organism: Buceros rhinoceros silvestris (assembly GCF_000710305.1). NCBI lineage: Eukaryota > Metazoa > Chordata > Aves > Bucerotiformes > Bucerotidae > Buceros > Buceros rhinoceros. The sequence continues at coordinate 1,833 of NW_010414619.1, forward strand.
GCTCCAGTAGTTGAATAACATCTCTACCCTTCCACCTACTTCAATAAAACTTACAGGAGATTAGTATCTTTGAGACCTCTGCTGTTCTGCCAGCAGTGGTGAACCCATTTAACAGATACAGAGCTTACCTGGGTGAAGAGACAACTACACAAGCACGCAGAGGAAACATGATCACAAAATCTTTTATTTCTGGGCTTTGACATCTAAAATGAATCTCTCACTTAATGATTCTGGGAGTTTTGGATCAAGTGACATTAATGTTTTTCCTGAAGTTTTCTGTTGGCAGGGAAATGCCAGGGGAGCGGAGAGACACTCCAGGAGCCGGCAGCTCTCGCGGGAGAGAATGATGAGGGCTGGGCACTGCTGCATGATGGCAACCACATCCTCATCTATAAAAGAAATCTTGCTGCTCTGCTCTGCTCTGGTGAGATCTCACCTGAAGCACTGCATCCAGCTCTGGAGCTCTCAGCACAAGAAGGACATGAACCTGTTGAAGAGGGTCCAGAGGAGGCCGCAAAAAAATGATCAGAGTGCTGGAACCCCTCTGCTGTGAGGACAGGCTGAGAGAATTGGGGTTGTTCAGCCTGGGGAAGAGAAGGCTCCGGGGAGACCTTCTTGTGCCCTTCCAGTTCTCAAAGGCGGCCCATAAGAAAGATGGGGACAGATCTTCTATCAGGGCCTATTGAGACAGGACAAGCGGTGATGGTTTTAAACTAAAATAGAGGAGATTTAGACTAGATATAAGGAAGATTTTTTTTTTACACCAAGAGTGGTGAAACACTGTCCCAGGTTGCCTAGAGAGGTGATAGATTCCCCATGCCTGGAAACATTCAAGTTCAGGTTGGACAGGGCTCTGGGCAACTTGATCTAGTTGCAGACGTCTCTGCTCACTGCAGGACGGTTGGACTAGATGACCTTTGAAGGTCCTTTCCAACCCAAAGCATTCGATGATTCTGTAAGTTTGGTGGCTGTTTTTGATTCCACAGGCTTCATGCACCCCTGGGGTTAAAATGTGTATCTCCAGGAACTGCAGAAGATGCTGTAAGTATATAGCTATATAATTTTTAAGTTATGTCTTCTATATGAGTTAAAGATCTGCTATTAGTTTAAAACAGCACAGCTCTTTGCTTTGATGTGCAGGGCATTCAGGCTGACCAGGAGGGAAAGCTGCGGGTACCTGTAAACATATTAACATACAGCTTAAAAGTAACTTATTCAAAGAAGGGAAGATATAACATGGAAAAATATTTCCCAAAATTCCTCTCAGCAGGCCAACAAACGCATGATACGAATATACCAGATGGTGGAGTAACTCTGTAGAAAACAAAATTATTGAACTTACATCCTAGTTGGAGAGATGATTAACAGGAAGCAGGACTAAAGAAGCTGTAGAAAGTGATGAGTTCTCTATTCCTTCACATTTGAGCACAGAAACACTCCTAGTCAAAAGAAACTGGGTTTCGCTAGCCATGGGATGAGGAGGTGACAAGATGCTCTTCTGTTCACCTTTGCTCGTGACAAAATTAAGAAAGTAAAAGGAAATCTAGTATAAACAAGGGGAGGTAAAAAAAAAACCAAAAAGAAAAGAATAGGAAATAAAAGATCTCATAGACAATGAATCATGTGCCACAGTGGAAAAGACTGTCACAAGGCACCACTAAAGTGAGAGCCAGCCAAATGCAACCCCCAGTGAAATTTTATGCATAAATAAAAAGTTTTGAGATGAAAAGGAAAAAACTAAATAAGTTTAGTCAGAATAAAAAAACCCTCAGGCTTCAAGTCTTGAACTAGCCTCTAACTACTCAGAAAAAAACAGTTTCATACACTTCCTCTGCAGTCGGGTTGACTTGAACCTGCTCAAGACACAACAGTTCTAGGTAGATCCTGGATCTGATCCAGAGTGACAACCACAAAATCATCCTCAGCATCAGAGAAGTCTACGAACTCACAATTAGTGACCAAAGGCAAATACCACCCAGAGACCCACATAACGTCCAGAGTTTCACATTTCTTTTTTGAAATATATGAAGAAAAAGCTTTTAACATTAATTAAAGCCTTTTTTTCATTTGTTCTGCTGCAGAGCATGATCAGTTCCAAATAATTTGCCTTGCCGCACTGCTGTCAGCAAAAAGAAAAAGATTTTCTTAAAGGAAATGTCACCAGGACTTCTATATCCCTCAGAGGAATAAGGTGAATACAGAGAAAAGTCTTGGCAGGGAATTGGGGACAGACACCTCTGCTGTCTGTGATGTCCGTGCAACCCGCAAGTGCCGCTCTCTCTTATCTCTGTTGGTGACAGATGAAGTCAAAGACACTTGGAAGTCTCTTCAATGATGTACGCAGCTTTGTGAGATGAATCAGTCCAATTACTTTGCCTGGTAAATTGTCCTTTTCCATATAGCAATAAGAAAGTGAAACACCATAGAAATGAATGAGCTGCACTCCAGCGTGGAAAACTCTATAAAAAATTATCTCCTTATTACATCAAATGTCTCCCGAAACACTGTAAGCCATTTATCGGACTATTTACAGTGTCTGCCTACAAAGTAAATACCTGCGGATAACATCATTCTCATGTCTCTTCAGACAGAAGTGTTCATTCTTGAGTTTTCACTTAAAAATTCAGATTAAAAACTCCCTTTCTCACACCGCTTGTTAAACAACGACTTCTTATCTCTAATATCTCATGCCCATTTAACTTGATTTGTTGCTGAATAAGCACGTAGCGAAATAAAGCCTCTTTTTAACACTTTCACCACTGCCTTACCTCTTTCATTTGTGATTAGGTTTGCTCAACAGGAGCTCTCACCAAGCTTTTAGTGCTATTTGTGCCCCGATTCAGTCTCAGTGATTTCTAAAATTAACCGTTCATTTTCTGCTTTCCCTGCTTAGTAAGTGAAGCAGTGCTCTCACCTTCTTCATTCTTTACCTGTCTAGATTCTATTAATGGTATTTTTTTTCAGTGAAGATCTTGCCTCCCAGCTGGTCTTTATTTACTGGTGGTAATGGAAGCTTTGCCTCTGCTGGCTGTTCGCACTGCTGAAATCGTCCCTGTGCCAGGGCCAGATCCTCTCTTCAATCCTGTCTTTAGACAGGCTGCTTTCTTGAGATTTCTCACCAAGCCTAGACACTTAAATCTGAAAATACCCTTGCTTCCAAACAGCGGCTGAACCTAAAACTGTGTTCAACATGAAAGCAGCACATAGGATATCTAGTTGTGGGGAAACACAGCAACATTGGCAGGGGAGAATTCATCCTAGTTAAGTCTCTGCTGCTGTTTCTCTGTGTAACAGGCAGGGTGGTGGCACAGGAGATGGTCTCGAAGAGGCAGCTCAGGGAGCGCCGTGGCATGACGCCAGGCTGATCTATGGGGGCTGCACTTTCTGGGCATGGCAAGCAGACTGTAGGGCCCCAGCTACCAGCAGCTAATCCTTGTTCCAGCAAAGCTGAAGAAAAAATCAGTGGCTGCTTCTAGTTGATGATGAGCTACTTTCCAGACAAACCACAACCAGAAATTGCCTTTTCAGGCAAGAATTTTGTAGGTGAATTTTTTAGGAATGTGTTCATTGAACACTAAAGGATAAACTCATACGGCTTCATGCATGTACAGCGTACCCTTTCTGTCTCAGAAATTCACTGCAGGCTCCCTTTACAGTCAGAACGGTTTTCTCACTGCTTGCCTTATCCTGAATTAATTGCCTTCATTTGGTCAGGTGAAACATTCTGTAAACCCCACTAATTGCACAGCCACATCTTCCCTGACTGTGAGTGAGTCTGGACAGGCCAGCTCCCAGAGTGTGGTAGATGCTTGAGGTAGAGTCTCATTGCCTAAACATTGGTGCCCTCTGAGAGAGCCTTAGGTACTCAGTGCATATGAAAGGATTGGGCAGTTATGACACAGAACCTGGGAAATACCCACATCTTGACGGATCAGCTGACAGAGGCCTGCTGGGTTATTACTACACAGCATCTCCCCGAGCAATGACAACTATATTTAGGCAATAGAATTACACGCCACAAGCCCAAAACGTGAAATCATCCTTGCTCACTAGCACAGGCAAATACATCCACTTCCTGTGGTTAATTATCTGATCACAGAACAAAACTGGACATGGCTTCAACATAATAGGTTTGGGCAGTGGGAAGAGCACAGCTTCCTGTGGCCCTGTGGTGCTTTAATGCCACCTCTGGTATTCCAACATTTTCTGGAATACGGTCCTGGCGTTAGATGCTGGCACAGAGGCAGAAGAGAAAGAAACTCCCCTTCCCTGTAAAGGCTTAAATTCTCACTAGATGAATGACATTTTTACAAGGGAGTCACTCATAGAGCCAAGCCAAGAGTAGGTTCTATGTTTATCAGCATTCATCCCCTCTTTTTTTTTTTTTTCCCTGCTTCAGGCTGATTTATCAGCACCTCTGTCATCTTTTGTTCTGAATACTCTTTTCCTCCCCTGGCGACAGAGAAAAACTTATCTCCCAAGGCTAAAACTAACCTTTGTCGATTAAAACTAGTTATAAAGCAAGAAAGCCACTAGACAGATAAGCTGATATACTTTTAATTCATCTCTGGCTGCTCCAATTAATTATGTATAGCACAGTGCTGCCTATACACATAGGGAGAAGTATGAAATCACTGGGAGTTGCATCTCTGGGAGATGTTCTTGTCACTATAGGTAGGTGACAGATACTGATTATTACTTGATTCTTTACACTCTTCTTTATGATTAACTTCAATATAACGAATTCAGAAACACTGGAAGAAAATACCTGCATCTGCAAAGGCCTTGAGTTCAAACTGACTTTAGGCTGATTAGGTATTTGTGAAAGTGATGCCAGACTAGTTTATACTCCTCGAAATCATTTGAACTTGATTTACAGAGCGTGGATGCATGAGAGAAAAAAGATAAGTCTAATCTTGCAACACTTAGGAGCAGAAAAGATCTGAGAGAGTGGAGTGTTGTTAGTTTTGAAATACCCGTGTGTAAGGTCTTCCAGGAGGTGAGCAGAAGGGTAGGGAGGAACAGCGAAGAAGAAGTCAGAAGGGAATGGGAATGCCCCTTGCAGGAGGCAGGGGTCCTTCTCCAGTGATTTGGTATACGTATCCCACGGAAAAGCATTTCATAAAAACTGGCTTGCTCTTGGCTTTCAACAAAAAGGAGAAATTTTTAATAGAAACCACTAAACCTTCACAAGCCCTAAACTTGCAGCCAGAAGCATTGAAATGCAAAGAAAGTTCCAGAGACTTTTCAGTGACACTCGAATTTAATTTTCAGCCTTTCATGATCTCAGGAGATGTATCAGGGCATTATTAACTTTCTTTCTTAGTACTGATTAACACTGTGATTCCCATGCTATGTGTATGTAAGATAAAAATTCCTAAGATCAGTCTTCATGTACAGCTAAATGGTTTAAGAAGAAAGACTCAGGGATGGAAAGAAACTTTCCTCTGAGCAACAGAATTGAAAACAGTGAGGGAGATAACCAGCCACCATCACAAACATGGCAGCAGTCAGGACAGGTCGTTGATTTGATGGGCTGTGATAGTCATGCTCAGAACTATGCAAAAAACACCTTTTTTTCTGCTGGAAATTCCAGGCCTGGTAACATCCTCCCCTTGTTTTATACGAAATGGACTGCTTTTCAGACTCTCCTTCTTCAAGAGCTGTTTATAGCATGCAATTTAAGGAGACAGAGAGAGCAAAAGAAAGAGTGAAGGGAGAAGCGAAAGGTAGGAAAGCCATTTGCAAATGAGTCACTCACCAGGAGTGCTTTGACAGGCTGTCAGCAGAGAGCTGATAAAGACATCCAGTTACAGTGTTCCAGGATGGTTCCAGGTGAAAAAAGATTGATGTTCTAAGGGTGTGCACACGGAAAATGCCACGCAGGAGATGTATAATCTCTGTGGGAAGCTTTCAGATAGTCCAAATGATTTGAAAATCCTTCTGCCTTTTAGCAAACAATGGCCATACAAAAGAAATACTTAGAAGAAAGAAAAATCTACTTGGAGGAATAATGTTCCCCAGTATTATCTTATGCATGGTTAATAATGAAGTGTTTCTTCCAGTGGCATTTTTAGGTGGCATTCCCAAGTCCTGCACTCCAGACGTGGAGCCACTCACTACCTATTGCTGTTGCCAGGATTTCTCTCACCCCATGTCCTGGTTTGAGCTGAAACTTCCTTGTTTTGGGTAACGGACAAAGAGAATTATTCCATGCGATACGGTAATTCCGCATTTAATTGGTTAAGAGAGTCAGGTGGAACGTTACGTGGGGAGCCTTTAAAAAGCAGCAGGCAGGAGGAGTGACTCTCTCTCGGACTTCCACCTGCTGCACGTTGAGGGGACTCCCACACTCTGCCCTGCCGCCGACTAGGCCTGATTAGGCCGAACCAGGCCCGACACCTGAGGGGGACCCTGAGGGCCTGCTACAGACTCTGAACTGTTTTGCCGTGAGTCCCGTCCCGTCTGGAAATCAGGTGAGAATATCCAAAGTCTCTGCTGTTTCGTGCCGAGAGCCTTTTTCTCTGCTGTTAGGTTTTGCTTCTCGCTGCACAGAGGCTGGCGCCGCTCCCCCACCCCCTTTCCGGC